>NC_090892.1:10981350-11023850 GCF_036669925.1 Montipora capricornis
TTGTGTAATAATTATTATTTTGTGCTAATGAGTTCTGTCTCTCTTGGGTAGTCAGTCCAGTTTGGACTGTTGTTATCTGAAGGCAGAACCAATTTTGTAATAATTATTATTTTGTGCTAATGAGTTCTGTCTCTCTTGGGTAGTCAGTCCAGTTTTGGACTGTTGTTATCTGAAGGCAGAACCAATTTTGTAATAATTATTATTTTGTGCTAATGAGTTCTGTCTCTCTTGGGTAGTCAGTCCAGGTTTGGACTGTTGTTATCTGAAGGCAGAACCAATTTTGTAGTAATTATTATTTTGTGCTAATGAGTTCTGTCTCTCTTGGGTAGTCAGTCCAGTTTTGGACTGTTGTTATCTGAAGGCAGAACCAATTTTGTAATAACTATTATTTTGTGCTAATGAGTTCTGTCTCTCTTGGGTAGTCAGTCCAGTTTGGACTGTTGTTATCTGAAGGCAGAACCAATTTTGTAATAATTATTTTGTGCTAATGAGTTCTGTCTCTCTTGGGTAGTCAGTCCAGTTTTGGACTGTTGTTATCTGAAGGCAGAACCAATTTTGAAATAATTATTATTTTGTACTAATGAGTTCTGTCCGTCTTGGGTAGTCAGTCCAGTTTTGGACTGTTGTTATCTGAAGGCAGAACCAATTTTGTAATAATCATTATTTTGTGCTAATGAGTTCTGTCTCTCTTGGGTAGTCAGTCCAGTTTTGGACTGTTGTTATCTGAAGGCAGAACCAATTTTGTAATAACTATTATTTTGTGCTAATGAGTTCTGTCTCTCTTGGGTAGTCAGTCCAGTTTGGACTGTTGTTATCTGAAGGCAGAACCAATTTTGTAATAATTATTTTGTGCTAATGAGTTCTGTCTCTCTTGGGTAGTCAGTCCAGTTTTGGACTGTTGTTATCTGAAGGCAGAACCAATTTTGTAATAATTATTATTTTGTACTAATGAGTTCTGTCCGTCTTGGGTAGTCAGTCCAGTTTTGGACTGTTGTTATCTGAAGGCAGAACCAATTTTGTAATAATCATTATTTTGTGCTAATGAGTTCTGTCTCTCTTGGGTAGTCAGTCCAGTTTTGGACTGTTGTTATCTGAAGGCAGAACCAATTTTGTAATAATTACTATTTTGTACTTAGTCTAATGAGTTCTGTCTCTCTTGGGTAGTCAGTCCATTTTTTACTCTTGTTATCTCAAGGCAGAACCAATTTGGTTATAATTATTATTTTGTACTAATGAGTTCTGTCCGTCTTGGGTAGTCAGTCCAGTTTTGGACTGTTGTTATCTGAAGGCAGAACCAATTTTGTAATAACTATTATTTTGTACTACTGAGTTCTGTCTCTCTTGGGTAGTCAGTCCAGTTTTGGACTGTTGTTATCTGAAGGCAGAACCAATTTTGTAATAATTATTATTTTGTACTAATGAGTTCTGTCCGTCTTGGGTAGTCAGTCCAGTTTTGGACTGTTGTTATCTGAAGGCAGAACCAATTTTGTAATAATTATTATTTTGTGCTAATGAGTTCTGTCTCTCTTGGGTAGTCAGTCCAGTTTTGGACTGTTGTTATCTGAAGGCAGAACCAATTTTGTAATAATTATTATTTTGTGCTAATGAGTTCTGTCTCTCTTGGGTAGTCAGTCCAGTTTGGCCTGTTTTTATCTGAAGGCAGAACCAATTTTGTAATAATTATTATTTTGTGCTAATGAGTTCTGTCTCTCTTGGGTAGTCAGTCCAGTTTTGGACTGTTGTTATCTGAAGGCAGAACCAATTTTGTAATAACTATTATTTTGTACTAATGAGTTCTGTCTCTCTTGGGTAGTCAGTCCAGTTTTGGACTGTTGTTATCTGAGGGCAGAACCAATGTTGTAATAATAATTATTTTGTACTAATGAGTTCTGTCTCTCTTGGGTAGTCAGTCCAGTTTGGACTGTTGTTATCTGAAGGCAGAACCAATTTTGTAATAATTATTATTTTGTACTAATGAGTTCTGTCTCTCTTGGGTAGTCAGTCCAGTTTGGACTGTTGTTATCTGAAGGCAGAACCAATTTTGTAATAATTATTATTTTGTACTAATGAGTTCTGTCTCTCTTGGGTAGTCAGTCCAGTTTGGACTGTTGTTATCTGAAGGCAGAACCAATTTTGTAATAATTATTATTTTGTACTAATGAGTTCTGTCTCTCTTGGGTAGTCAGTCCAGTTTTGGACTGTTGTTATCTGAAGGCAGAACCAATTTTGTAATAATTATTATTTTGCGCTAACGAGTTCTGCCTCTCTTGGGTAGTCAGTCCAGTTTGGACTGTTGTTATCTGAAGGCAGAACCAATTTTGTAATAATTATTATTTTGTACTAATGAGTTCTGTCTCTCTTGGGTAGTCAGTCCAGTTTGGACTGTTGTTATCTGAAGGCAGAACCAATTTTGTAATAATTATTATTTTGTACTAATGAGTTCTGTCTCTCTTGGGTAGTCAGTCCAGTTTGGACTGTTGTTATCTGAAGGCAGAACCAATTTTGTAATAATTATTATTTTGCGCTAACGAGTTCTGTCTCTCTTGGGTAGTCAGTCCAGTTTGGACTGTTGTTATCTGAAGGCAGAACCAATTTTGTAATAATTATTATTTTGCGCTAACGAGTTCTGTCTCTCTTGGGTAGTCAGTCCAGTTTGGACTGTTGTTATCTGAAGGCAGAACCAATTTTGTAATAATTATTATTTTGCGCTAACGAGTTCTGTCTCTCTTGGGTAGTCAGTCCAGTTTGGACTGTTGTTATCTGAAGGCAGAACCAATTTTGTAATAATTATTATTTTGCGCTAACGAGTTCTGTCTCTCTTGGGTAGTCAGTCCAGTTTGGACTGTTGTTATCTGAAGGCAGAACCAATTTTGTAATAATTATTATTTTGCGCTAACGAGTTCTGTCTCTCTTGGGTAGTCAGTCCAGTTTGGACTGTTGTTATCTGAAGGCAGAACCAATTTTGTAATAATTATTATTTTGCGCTAACGAGTTCTGTCTCTCTTGGGTAGTCAGTCCAGTTTGGACTGTTGTTATCTGAAGGCAGAACCAATTTTGTAATAATTATTATTTTGCGCTAACGAGTTCTGTCTCTCTTGGGTAGTCAGTCCAGTTTGGACTGTTGTTATCTGAAGGCAGAACCAATTTTGTAATAATTATTATTTTGCGCTAACGAGTTCTGTCTCTCTTGGGTAGTCAGTCCAGTTTGGACTGTTGTTATCTGAAGGCAGAACCAATTTTGTAATAATTATTATTTTGCGCTAACGAGTTCTGTCTCTCTTGGGTAGTCAGTCCAGTTTGGACTATTGTTATCTGAAGGCAGAACCAATTTTGTAATAATTATTATTTTGCACTAATGAGTTCTGTCTCTCTTGGGTAGTCAGTCCAGTTTGGACTATTGTTATCTGAAGGCAGAACCAATTTTGTAATAATTATTGTTTTGTGCTAATGAGTTCTGTCTCTCTTGGGTAGTCAGTCCAGTTTTGGACTGTTGTTGAAGGCAGAACCAATTTTGTAATAATTATTATTTTGTACTAATGAGTTCTGTCTCTCTTGGGTAGTCAGTATAGTTTGGACTGTTGTTATCTGAAGGCAGAACCAGTTTTGTAAATAATTTTATAAATTATTATTATTTTGTACTAACGAGTTCTGTCTCTCTTGGGTAGTCAGCCTAGTTTTGGACTATTATTTTCTGAAGGTAGAACCAATTTTTGTAATCATTATTATTTTGTACCAACTGGTAATTCTGTCTCTCTTGGGTACTCAGTCAATTTTCTATGTACATGTATTTGTGTAACCTGAAGGAAAATCAGTTAACATTAATATCCTTAATTTTGTTTTCTTTGATACAGGGCCAATCTGCAGGAGATAATATAGTCAAATCTCTTAAAAGCTGGTGTCGAATCTTGATTGTGAAAGAGGAGAGCGAACCGTTGAAAACAATAGCTGATAATTATAGAAAAACAGTGGAACACCTTCCGTTCTATCAACATATATTCTCCTTACATGTTCTCCTCGACCAAGTCCCCAAATGATCAACCATTTGGGAGAAAAATAGTATTCGATATTCTAGACCTTGCTACCCATGAGGACTGCAAATTCACTGAGAGTTGCTAAACGAGTAATTTTGGAGAATCCGAGCGGGTGTGTCAAAAATAAAATGAAGACCCCGGGACAAACGTCATTCAATCTATGAACTCATCGCTGTGTTGGAATAGGAGAATGCCCTGGGATTACCAGAAAAAAATAGTACATGTATTAATGCACCGCTTTTGTTTTTCTTACAGTAGCTTACAGTTATCGCTAAGTCTTTTTCGTTCCATCAAAGACATTACTTGAAATGACATCGACATCCCGTACGAGACATCTCGATGTCTCGTACGGGGCGGGGCAAAGTCTCTGGAAAACGTTCCCTGAATGGCGTTTTGTGGATTTATGCTTCTCCCTTGTGACTTAAAAACCATGCAGTTAATTTGTCATAGTATACTAATTTGTAGTATTTTTCATCTGAACTGGCAGGTGGCACACCTCATACAGTTCGATGTAACTTGTAAATTCGGTCTAACCATGCAGTTAATTTGTCATAGTATACTAATTTGTTGTATTTTTCATCTGAACTGGCGGGTGGCACACCTCATACAGTTCGATGTAACTTGTAAATTCGGTCTAACCATGCAGTTAATTTGTCATAGTATACTAATTTGTAGTATTTTTCATCGGAACTGGCGGGTGGCACACCTCATACAGTTTGATGTAACTTGAAAAGTTGGTGTACCCATGCAGGTAATCCATGCGGTTAATTTGTTTTAGTATGCTGGTATTACCCAACTGAACTGGCAGGTGAACTGTAAACCCGGAGCTAAGCTGCACCCTGACCTTACCAGCTCAAATTTACGGAAAAACGTTTTTTGACAGAAAACAAAAGAAATCCAAAGTCTAGTCTTTAGAAGTCAAGTTCATCCACTGTTCATCGAACGTTAACTCACTATTCACTAATGTAATTTTAGCACTTTAATGTAATGAACATCGTTTTTACCAACTTGGACATATGATTGATCTTTTTCTGGTATTTGTTGACAGGAATTTCTTAAACACAGTTTTGCCATAGATTTTTTTGCATTACAACAAGAACATGAGCGGAACGTTTGTAGCTTAGTACATGCAACTAGGCATAAAAGTGGATGCAAAGATGGAAAACTGGCCACCAGAGGCAGCCTTTTTCAGATCTTCCCGCAGATAAGCCGTGCCCATTTCTAAAAACTTGATTTGGAATTGGGGTAACATAAGCCAGATTTTTATACTTATTTAATAATAATGAAATCCCTTGCATATATTTTATTCCTTATTTGATGAATTTGTATGGGTTATCAAATAGTGATGAGTGAATTTAGGGAATAATTTCACACATGCTTTGTCTAAAATCAAATAATTTCATAAACCTTAAGGCAAGAAAAATTATTTGATTTTGGACAAAACACAAGTGCATGGAATTATTCCCAAGTTTCACGAGTATACATTGGACCATTTCATCAGCTATAAATCATGGTTGACAAATCGCATTCATAGGACGTGGGTTTTTTCGAAAGTGGACACCATTCTGGCACTGTAGAAAAAGTTGCCATGGCAACTCATGTTATTAATTAAATTATTTTATTGAACGTATTGCAAGAATTTTATTGTACACTTAGATTCTATTGAAAGTAATATAAACAAATGTTTTTTTAGATTTGAAATAAAAATTTATGCATTCACAAACTCTAGAACTTGTTCTGTAAAATCGGCTAACCTTTCATCCATTTCACTTTTTATTAACATTTCCTGGCTTATGTCAGGTTTTAAATGCTATTATTTACAGAGATATTGTAAACATTTTGCTGAGATTTTGTGCACTAAAACACCAACATTTTACAAACATTTCACATACTTTACCCCTCCAGTTTTACAGACATTTTATTGACATTTCCTGCCTTCTGTCAGGTTTTAAATACTTAATTTACAGAGATACTGTGAACATTTTGCGGAGATTTTGTGCACTAAAACACCAACATTTTAAAAACATTTCACATACTTTTCCCCTCCAGTTTTTTGAGGGTTTTGTAGACATTTTATAGACATTTCATGCATTCTTCTCACTCACTTTTTACAGAGATAACACTGACATTTTATATGGATGGATTTACAGAGATTTTTTCTCGTGTAAATTTTACAGAGAAAGTAAAGAGATTTTACAGACATTTTGTACTTATCGCATAAAATCTCTGTAAATTTTTCCTTCAATTTACATAGATTTTATTGAGATTTTGTACACATTTTATGTCATCGTAAGGACGAAAATGTGTTAAATTTTACAGACTTTTTATGGAGTTACAAAATCTCTGTAAGTGTGCAAATTTACAGAGATTGTAATTTACAAAGAAAATGTGGACATTTAACAGAGATTTTACCAACTTTTTTGAAGTCTGTAAATGGTTCAAGTTTTCCAGTGTTTACATAATTAAAATATATGCATCAACAGAAGCTCGTAACCAGGGCCCAGTTGTTTACTAAAAGCCTCATTAAACTCATCTGGCATCAGTGGAAACTTAAATTGCAGTTTTAAAGGCCCACCTTTAACTGACAGGCTTTTCAACCTGATTGGATGAATTTCACCTTTGACGGGATTTTTATATAAGAAAATTGTTCCACGGTACGCACTGCCTGTTAGGTGAACATAAGCCTTTTAAGTCTTAAATTTTGAGTTCGACTTTTACTTTGCTTCAGCATAAAATTACAATGGTAAGGCTTTTGTGAACCTGGTTTGGTGTTTAATTAGTGTTAATCGACTTTTGAAACAAAGGGTTTCAAGCGAAAACCTCTCGGAGTGGAGAAGAGAGAAAACGCTGAAACTAAACTAGTCAACTCGTCGTGGAGTAGTAACCACTGCCGTACCCTGCTTCTCTGAATGCAAGTAATTTTCTTTAAAAGAGATTAAAACTTGGACTCTCTTTAAACTGGTGGTCTACCCAAAAATATTGCAAAGAGGTTCCATGGTGAACCTTCTAGTTTGGATGACAAAACAACAGCCACCTTACCTTGTGCTGTTTCGTCCTCTTCTGAATCATCATCATCGTCATCGTCAACTTCATCATCATCATCGCCTTGTTCTTCATTCTTCAAACAACAAATCAAGATTGATCAACAAAAACGTGCCATTCGTGTGAAATATTACTGTAAGACTCTAGACTGCTAGTCAGTAGTCTCTCGGAGTCAGCCCAGCCACCTGCTTCAGTGGTATCCGGGTGTTTCGCCCGAAAAATTAATAAGCGACATTCACATTCCTTGTCCTAGTTGCTAGTATCATTGATTAGTATCATCGGGCAAATCATCTATCGCTTCGGGCGAATCAACCGTAATTCGCTTCAGTAAGAGACAAAACCAGTTAACATGACTGAACTTGAAGGATGAACCACCTACCTCCCACGGTACCTTGAAGATGACCCATAGGCAAACAACTCACTTCCAAAATTATTTTGTACGAGTTTTATCCAGGGACAGGTTGTCAGGTCCACAAAAGGGAAATATTTGGCTACGAGGCCATCTGGCCAGTGTGGCCTCTTAGCCCAGTTGGTAGAGAAAGGGTGATCTACCGATAATCTGGAGGTCGTGGGTTCGATTCCCACCCTGATCAGAGTTTTTCTCTGTCCTCGTGTGAGCCCATCTCCGTATCAGATGGATTCAGTGGGTTATTAATAGGCACTGCTACTTACTCTCTTGCAGTTATGTCATTTAAAATTGCAACTTCAGGTCAACTAATCTTCTTCGTCATTATGTCGGCTTGTCTAACTTCTAAAAACTAGTGTAACTTTCCAGGAACTGAATTAGGAGGTGCGGTGTTGAAGCTACGACAGAAAATTCAAATTCGCTGCCTTGTGTTCAAGTTCTCTGAAAAACTTGAGAATTGGTAATTTCACGTCGTAGATTTGCAGAAAACGTCAAAGAAATGTACAAAAATGAAAAATGCACGAGCAGAGAGTGCAAAGATATTGTTTTTGCTCATTAAATATGCATAGTTGGTGACGTTTTTGTTGTTGTCGCGTCGTAGATCTTAAAACTCCCTAATGAGCCAAACAAATTCACCCGCTCTCAACTGTGTGGTTTCATAGCTCAGTTGATACATACTGTCACAGGGCCCGCAACTTGAATCCATAAAATGTTCACAAAAAAAGTGAATAGGACTCTCACCTCATCTTCTTCAGTGCTACTGTCATCACTACTCTGTTCATCCCAGGGTTGGTCCTTTGCTTCCTCTTCGTTATGAGTTAACTTCTGATAAATGACAGCAAATAATAATAATTACTATCAAACTATTTTTACAACACAAAAACAAAAGAATCATTGGTTACCTTGAATTTAACACAACTAACATCAAAGAAAATAGTATCAATGTGTTGTACCAAAATAAAAGCCGAAGTCCCTCAATTAAAGGGGCAATGTCACGTTATTTTAGGGTGTTTAGGAGAAATCTTTAGTTAATCACGAGTTTAAAACTCGAAAATGGTTGCGAGGAATTCCTTTACCGACCTTTATCCAGGTGATTTGCCATAAACGTGAAAAACGTTGGGGCCGACCTTGTTCAAGATTACCCAAATTCAATCCGTTTCAATCATGTCCATTTGTGTCCTCCCATGCTTCTGTTTCATTTTGCTGTACATCTTTTATGTTGTTCAACAGTTTTAAGAGGTTATTGCAATGTTTCACTCTACCTTTTGGTCATTTTGGGTGTCACGAAATCACATCATTTTGTGTGACATAGCCCCTTTTGTATAAAACTAGGAATTGAAATTTGATAACGTTTGACAGAGAAGCCACACATACGTAAACACATCATAGATAAATCAACGAAAAACCAGGAAGCTTGTTCATAGCATCCTTAAGTCTTACAAGTAAGAAAAGCAACCGGTCGTCTCCTGTAATCATCTTGTAAAAAAACAATTAAGAGACCTATCTCCAAAAATAACTTGACTTATTTTATTGTTGATTTATAATAAATTATATTTCCCCTTAAAAGAAGAAGCAAATAAAATGAAGTTAATCGCTTTAACGAAAAAGTAGTTTAACATTAGAAAAGAAAAGGAGATCTGGTTACCATTACAAAAGTAACAATTCTTCAACCATTTACCTGAAAAAATCAGCTATTTTTTTCTTTGGATTTCAAAACTGTTTACCAAACACTTGCAAGCAGAATTTTATAGCTTCAAGATGTCAGTTTAATCATTTGCTTATTACAACTGAAATAATCTCATTTAATGGTCTGCCATTACTGGATTGAAGAGAAATTGAACATTTGTTCGGTATGCAAAACAGCTCCAAAGTAAATGATAAATTATGGTGGATTTGTCCTCAGTGGCAAAAGGAGTACTTGGAAAAAATGAGAGTGGCCTTTCAAATTCCATATAAAAACTTGCATGAAAATTCTATCAAATGTCAGAAATGCCAGTGATGGTATGCCATTAAATTAGAAAATTGCATATCAAAACAGTCTTTCTCAAGAGTTTAAAAAACAAAACAAAAAAAAGATCTTTAATAAATCTCAATAACCCTCTCTGAAGAAAAGCAATGTATAAATGACTCATAATTTCATTTAGCTACATTATAGAACAGCTTGATTATTTTAGATCAAAACAAAACAGAATTTGTTTTTTTACTTTTACAACTCAAAGACATTACACTGTTAAAGAATTACATGTAAAAAGAGGTTGATAGATTACTAAATACATACCAGACAAGAGTTTGTGACATTGCAATAGTGTCTTACCAAGAAGAGACTGGACAGTTACAGAAGAGAAGCTCAGTGCAACAGCTGTTTGGTTTTCCAAGGAAGTCAGCAAGGTGATGAATTGAAGCATCATATAGGCTAATTAACTGTTAGTAATGGTGAATGAAAGAGTGAACTATGAACAACACAGGAACAATGTTTGCGCTGGTGAGAGTGGTTGCAAGAGCAGCAGACAGTCTTCGTACAGTAAAGGCCCGAAAACAGAATTGTCGAAAGTGACTTTTCATGCACATAGTGGTAATTTCATCAATTTTTTGGTTGAATTCCAAGCGTAATCAGGGCCTGTGTAATTGGATGAGATATCACAGAAAAAAAATAATAATAAATAAATAAAAAAGATGCCCAACAAATTTTTACTGACTCTATGGTCATCCTACCACCCTAAATTTTTGGCTGAGGCTTGTGATAGTTGAAATCAGAAAGTAGATGCTACACGTATTACCGCTAACAGCTGATTTCATGAATAACCAGAATTCGAAAAAGGCACTATTAACAGTTACGAAAGGAGCTCTTACAAAACTAAGACCCTGACCTACTGATGCCCAATTTTTGAAATGAAAAACTTAGATTTAACAAAGTTACATTGCAATAAACAAGCTGGTGGCAGCCAAATGTGAGGGCCAGGTCATTTTCTTAGACCTTAAGTGTGATTCCTAGCTATCACAACAAGTACAACCGTTTGGGATTCCTTCTCCTTCTTCTGTTGTTTTTCATTAATTTTTATTGATGACCAGTATATGCACCTTATTGGGGAGGGAAGGGGATAAACCCTTATAAGTATAAATACACAGGTGATTATACAAAATCGCGTGCTCTCATTGGCTCGCTATCTCGGATTATCAGCCGATAATCACCTCGACGGACAAAATGGCCTCAGGCTCAGTGATTATCGGTGAATATTCACCTCGACTTCGTCTCGGTGAATATTCACCGATAATCACTTTGCCTTCGGTGAATAATTGTTAAGTAACTGCAAAAATATTCAAATAGAAATACAATGTCAAAACAATAGCAATTGCATTCTTTGAGTACTAGGATGCATAGAAACAGACACATGATTCAACAATATTATTGAAAGGATTTTGTCAAGTTCAAAACTTATGTATTCAAAATCAAAGGACATTTTCAAAGGGCTTAAAACAATGGCAGTCATGAAGGAACACTTGATTTCATATCTGCAGTTCATATATGATCCATTTCATATATCATTTTATTGATGATTTTATTCCTCACGGGGACATTAGAACCCACAAATGACCAGCTCCCAACATCAGCGGCTTCACAGCTCAGTTGGTTAGAGCGTCGCACCAATATCGCGAGGTCACAGGTTCAAACCCCGTTGAAGTCCTGAATTTTTCAGGCTTCTTTACACAATTGCAAAAATTGCATTCATAACTGCGAGGATCATAGCTTCACTTGAAGTAATTATCTAATTTAAATTCACGAAGTCCTTGAAATAGGTATTGGACATGTTTTGGCATAGAAAAACCGATGTGATTGGGGTCAAAGACAATCGCTATTGAAGTAAATACCCTTAGACTGGCAAATGAATGTTTTGTGATGCAACAGGGATCCATTTAAAATCATGTAGCATGGGAAGGAACAGGCTAAAAAGTGACACAAAAATGTGAAAAAGGTCAAATAACAGAAAAATTAAAAATAGACATTGAATTATCAGTACATGTAAAATGATATCATAGATGAAAAGGATAAAGAAACAATATGCAAGAATGTGAAATAAAATGAACCAAATACAAGTTCTGTGAAGCAAGCAAAACAATAGAGAGTGCAAAGCAAAGAAACTGTAAGTAGCTCAAATGAAAGCACAGCTGCAAACAAAGAATGCAAGCCCACAAAGGAATCAAGAAAGTTAACAACAGATAGAATAGGTTTCAATTTTCCTTTATTTTGTAAAAAAAATTAACTTTCAGACCTTCAACCTATTGCAGTCAATAATTTAAAGACTATGCAGTTAGGTATGTCAACTACTGTGAAGTTTAAAAGTAATGACTGGTTCAAAAAGAACTTTACACTTGGAAAATTTTACTTTTCATATCAGCAATGAAGAATAATTTCAAGAAGAAACACACAACACAATGGTTGCTTTCCAATGAATTAACAATATCAATATCGAAAACTGTTTTCAGTTTACTCAAGAGTGTGTTTTATTTTTTATGTGCCTAATCTGTCTGGTGAAAATACAGCACTTTATAAGTTTAACTTCCGGAGGGTGTAAAGTGCTGAAGGTTGCAGGTCATTGTTTTACCCAAGTGAAATGACGCATCCTTTTACAAAAAATGCTAACCTTAGACTTACATTATTTATTTTTTTGTCTAATGTTAGCATTAGTAAAGGTTTGGGTTGTCTCAGCTGTCATGATACAATGACCTTCAACCCTAACCTGCCATCTGCAATTTACACACTCCTATTTAAAATGATTATTTGTATAATTTAGCACTTTGTAAGTTAAAAAAAAGTTCTTTCAGAAAACATTACACCTATCTTTAGCAAGGTATTGAAATTCTGCTCTATGTAGTACTGTTATATGGAAGACTGTTAATAGTTATCATATCTGTGTTTGTTAGAGCCAGGTAAGAGAAAGGCCTCTGTCTCATTTCCGCCATTTTGATTTGTAATGGGTTGCACAATAGGCCATTTTACAGTTGTAGCTTAGTACGTCACCTGGCCTGAGATTGGAAGTGAGGCTGCCAGTTACCCTGTTTTGATACAAAACTTTGTGCATTTCTAATGTTAATGTAGACTAATTAGAATTTCAACAACACAATTTACAAATTGATAAAAGCAGTGAGGTCTGTGAAAATACGACATTAATAAACCACGAAACAGTGAAGCTGTCAAACAGCGAAACAGTGTAACGAAACACCACAACACCATGTGTGACTCCTCTATCCATTGAATTTGAGATTAAATATCATGGGCCTAATTAGTATTCAATGCATGGTGTGGTCATACATGGTGTTTTGGTGTTTCGTTGCACTGTTTTGGTGTTTCACTGTTTCGTGGTTTAGTATTGCCCAAAAATACAAGGTCACCAGCAGCCTCACAGTCATTCATAGGCTAGACCACTGAGCAAAGAACTGTATTTAAAATGGCCTATCAAGACACCTCAACAGTTTTGTTGTTTTTCCCAGATGGCAGCCGTTCAACAGAGGCACACTTTCTATACACTCATAAAAAATTGAGAACTGAAAACAGTAAACTTACAGATATTATATTGCTCCTGTGATCAAAAAATCAATTCTCATTTTTCTTTGGATTTCCAAACTATGTGAACTGAACACTAAGCAACCAAAGTTTTAAGCCTTGATTTCAAAAAGACACCTGTTTAGTTTAACTGGCAGTTTCCTATTTTATGGTCTACCATTACTAACTTTAAAGGGGCTAGGTCACACTATTTTAGGTAATTTCATTTAATTCTGTTAATTATGAGCTCTAAATATCAAATTGGCAGAGCAAGAGTCTTTCATTTGCAAAATCACGCCCACATAACAACTGAGAATGATTTTCCAGCTTTGTAAATGACATTGTGATATAGGCTGATATAAATTTGAAAAAAGGTAGGTCAACGTTTTTCAAATTTACCCAAATTCAATCCTCTCCAGTTTTGTCCATCCATGTCCCTTCTTGGCTTCCCTGTGTTTTGTTAGAGATCTTCTATAGTTTTCAACAGTTATTTTGATATTTTAGTTAATTCTATGACCATTTGATCAGTGCTGAAATTGCCTAAAATTGCGTGACCTAGCCCCTTTAAGTTCTTGAGAGAGCTGGATTGAGGAGAAATGACATCAAAGGCTCACTAGTTTAAGAATGCAATGGGTGTGTATGCCGCAGAATTAATATGAGGTACAGGAGTTTTGGGCTTTCAGACTTTTAAACTCGCATTTTGAACTCATAATAAAGCTGCATTCACACGCTGAAATTTTAAGCTAGTGAGCCTTTGATGATACTTTTCCCTTTATCCAACCCTCTGAGGTCCAATCTGTTAGTTTTGAACATGAGTACTGGCGGACCGTGAAATCCAAAACTTACAATCAAAGTAAACAGCCTTTGGATAAAAATCAAGGCTCAAAATTTTGCCAGTCAGGTGTAAAGCAAACACACTTTCAAAAGGAAGTGATTTTCTTTATCACAGAGCACTAAGTGAACACTGAACAAAGTACAAGTGTGTTTATAAGTAAAAAATAGACTTTTGGAAAAGTTTCAATGAGTTACCATTAGGTACATTTGCTAGTGGTTAAGGACTGGCGTCCAGTAAATAAAAAGGGAAAAATCATCTGCCAGAAAAAACTTGCCTTTTAAATATTCATCCCAACCTTCACCCCAAAGGTGATTTTAATTAAGTTCTGAATGATATTTAAGTGCACAAGGCAAAATTATTCCATTCACAATACTTTAAAAAATATTGCATTAATTCGAATAACATTTATTGTTCTTCAGAATTGGATTTTGATATTATTTCAGTTATCTCAGAATTTACCTAAATAAGCTTCCAATATTATTCAAAAGAGCATATACCGGTATCAACCTTTTTGTCCATTCATAGCAAATTAATATCATGGTCTCCGGCTGCATGTGAAAATACATTGTCTTTTCATTTTTGTTATTCAAACATTCCACCATTAATCATACATTTTGTGCATGGATTCATAACAAATATCAAAATTGAAGGGTTATTAGCCTAATCACAGCAGCATCTTTTGCTTAATATCAATTCTGTGGAATCATGGCCAAACTTGTTGCAACATCCACTTTAATTTGGTATAGAAATAATAGTCATTTCTCAAAATTTAGATATGAGCTGCAAAGTAACATTTGGAAACATGAATAAAGCAAGTTGCCATGTTTATGCATAGAGCTCTTTAATGACTACAATTTAATGTGCATTTGGATATGCATACAAGTAGACACAGGTTCAATTACTGAACAAAGTTTCTGTAAGTTGATTTTTGGTTAAACTCGTTGCAGTATACAGGTGAGCATTTCTCCAATTCACCTAACAGGTCTATTTTTGGAATTTTGGGGTGAAGTTTTCATTTAAATCTTAACCTCAAATATTGGCCTGAAAAATACTGGTGGGGTGTAGAGAGCATCCTCAGTAGAGCCACCAATCACATCAGGTTCACTTTTGGCATTGGTGTCATAGCTTTCTAGTGCAAAAGCCATGGAATCCAGTAGCGAGTCCAAGTCTTGTTCAATTTGAATCTTACGTTCACGTATGCTTCCAGCTGACTCCGATCTTTGTTCCCGCAGAAGGTGAGGTTTGGGGGAATCTAAGTGCAGATTATTCTTCTTGTCTTTTAATTTATTCCGGTGTCTGTAAACTTCACTGTCAGAGACAACCGATGTGCCATAATCACTGTCTGCTTGGCTGTCACTCTCCAAGTGATGTTGGTAATATTCAGTGTCAGAAACAATATCCACTGGAGGAGGACGATGAACTAACTTTTCAGGTTTAAGCACTTCCGTTCTAAACCCCGAAACAGTCTTACTCAAAAGATCATTGTTGTTTACATCAAACTGAAGTTCCGGCAATGAGCAGTTCAAATCACTGGCTGAGCTGTATGCATCAGAGAACCTATCTGATGTGCTAGAGTCTAACACACAACTCATGTCTTTCCTACACTTGAAGCATTGTGTCGGAGAAAGGTACGAGTCAGAATCAGATTGCGCACCCAGCAGAGATTCCAAACTCTGGGATCTACGTTTAACTGCCACCACCTCAGGATTAGCAGATTTTGGTTTCGGTCTGCGCAACACTAAGTTACCATTAACACAGATAGGTATCTTAGATGTCAAGTTATTCAGAGGTTTATCCCTGTCAGCTGGTGTTAGATAATTACTTGGTTTGCGAAGCTTAGGGCTGGGTTCCTTAAAAATAACGAGACTTGTCCGTTGTGGCACCTTGTTAACAAGACCAGAGTCAGTTTTTGATTGGATGTTGCCTAAATTCCATGGAAGTCGTGGTGTTACTACCTTAAGCCTACCAACATTTTTGGGAGGAAAACACTTACTCTGAGGTCGTGAAGAACTTACTGGTATGGAAGAGGGTTTCACCCCATTCATGGTTGAATGGAAGCTACTACCCCGAGGCTTTACAGGCTTAACACATTTGACTTTAGAAAGAGCAGGATTACGTAACACCACCTGCGCTTTTTGTCGCTGCCTAGCCACATCCAGTTTTGCCATCTCCAGCACTGAAGTAGCAGATTCTGGAGCAGATGGTGTCTGCATGCGCGACTTGAGAGCTGCATGACGTGTTATGGCCATAGCCATTGCCTCGCTCTCTGTCAGCTTGTTCCTGTAGATTACAGAAAGATCAATGAGTTTGGTACACTGGGCAATAAGTTAAGAATGATTTGAACTGCAAATGTAGAAAAATTATACAGTTGACACAGTAAGTGACTGATCTTTTATAACATAATTAGGATAGTATGCACACTCTCATTGGTCAAAAGCTGTGTTCAGATGAGAGTATAAACAGGGCTGTGACATCACACGCATATTGATTGCGTTCAATGGCTTAGTAACCTGGCACAATACCTCGTGTTTGCGTGCAAGCAGTGTCACTCGTGTTGCGTGAAAATGCTGGTTGGTAATGATTGTTTTTTATTCTTTATACAAAGCTGGCTGATTTAAATGCTTTTGCAAACTTCGTATTGTTTGGTTTATGAGTTTTGTTTTGTTTGTCATGTGAGAAATTATAAGTCAAGGACCAATTAAACCTTGCACATTTTCACATCGTTCGTAAGTTATTTTCAAAGATTGACTTCTGCTTCTGTGATGTTGTGCTTATCCTCTAAAGCCCTTTATCGTTGAACAACGAAACGGGTTAGTTTGAGGTTTACATGTTCGATTTTCTGAGAACTTTTTCGAAACTCAAGGACAAAATGCCCGCATATACAACAACTGCTGAACCACAAAACTATTAAGTGCTTGAGGCCCTAATTTTTTTGTGTATCCACATTTACAGAAATCAAAGAATACAAGATTAGTGTCCCAGTAACATTGAACAAAGAAATTAAGAAATTGCTTTTTTTGCCATCAAAAATGGGGGGTCGACCTATGCACAGGTAAATACATTAAGTCTGGCCAGTTTCAGCCGGTTTGGATGTCAATTCGTTAAAATGGTCCAGTTGGTTGAGAACTGGACTACTGCACCAACAATCAGAGCCCCAAAAATCCTTGTGTAGAAAGTGCTGCCATTCTAATTTGATCAACAAAGAGTTCAACTTTTAAATCTAATTGGCCAAGGAAAATAAAATCATCTCTTGTTCATAAAAATTAATGTGCTGAACAATAGAAAACAGACACTATTTACAAGAGTAGGGCACAGAATTTCCACTATCATGGTCTCTGCAGGTCACGCTAAACTAACTAGATCCCCGATCTGTTGTGTGGTCAGCTCCACTATGGTACTCTTGAATGATTAACAATAGCAGGATGAATTACACGGCTGCTTATGCCTAGCAGGGCTTGAAATTGCGACCAATACAGTCGCATTTGCAACTGAATTTTTTCCCTTTGCGACTAAAATATCTGGAGAAGTCGCAAATTTGCAACTTGTTTTCATCTTCGTTCTTTCGAAACAAAAGGGTTAGCAGTTGCCACATTGCTGCTCTTTTTACTAAATGACAAAATTATTTTGTTTCTGGCCTCGAGTTTTCTTTCAATCTGAAGATAGCATAATTGTAGCGTAATTTCACTGCGATGTTACGTGCACAATTCCATTCCTTCAATATCATTCGCCATTTTCGGCGGTTTCTTTCGACACAAGTATTGTGGGCTCACGTTTTGTTTTGCTACACCGCTGACAACAAAATGTTGCGCAATAATTTTGCGACTAAATTTTCGTATTTTGTTGCAACATTGCGACTGGATTTTTTTCATTAATTTCAAGCCCTGCCTAGTGACATGATTGAATGTGACCTGGAAAAACGTTTATGCTCAGAAAAGTCTAACTATGACTCTGTAGGCAGTTAGCATGTTAGGTGGGTTAAACATGAACCTCACCTGAGCTCTTCAATTTCTTTTAGATACTTTTGAATAAGATCCTCCACCCCTCCATTCACATTACCTTAAAACCAGAGCACACACAAAGAAATTAATCCATTGATTTTTCAAATTTTGATGGCATTTCTCACTCAGTAAGATTAGCACTCTTGGATGGCATTATTAAAATAATAATTATTCATCATCATACCGTCTACTGATGCAAGCACTTGTGATGAGATTAAATCTGTTATTCTGGATGACTGTGTGTCGATTGTTTGCTGCAGAGCCTTGATGCGTACACGAAGTCTAAAAGATTTAAGTCACAAAATACAATATATAAGTAACAAATAATATAATAATAATAACAAATTTATTTATACCGCGCAAATTCAACTATACAGTTTTCAAATGCGCCTTACAATAAAAAAACAATATATAACACCATATAGTCAAAAATTACACGAATGAATAATTATCTAGTCTATAAATTACAATACTATATCAGAAAAAGCTTTTTTAAAAAGATGAGTCTTCAAATTACGTTTAAAAACTCTAAAATCAGAAGTGCATCTAAGATCTAACGGAAGATTATTCCACAGTTTTGGTGCGGCGGCCACAAAGGCTCGATCGCCAAGAGTAGGGAGAGTCCTGAAATCTGGATTTGAAAGCAGATATTTGTTATTTGATCTGAGGCTGTAGGAAGAATTAGGTTTAAAATTTACGAGAGATGATAAATAATTAGGAGCTGTACCATGGATTGCTTTGTGAGTGATTATAATAATCTTATAATCTATTCTAAATGTTACAGGTAGCCAGTGTAATTTGTATAGTATAGGTGTGATATGGCAATACCGTGGTGCTAGATATAGGACTCTTGCAGCTGCGTTTTGAACACGCTGCAGTTTACTGAGAGCGCAGTAGGGTAGTCCGTATAAAAGTGAATTACAATAGTCCAATCTGCTTGTGATGAAAGCGTGGATTAATTTATGGGCAGATTCTATACTTAGATATTTTCTGACGCGTCTAATGTTGTGAAGATGAAAAAAAGCACTCCTACACGCTTTGGTTATGTTGAAGTTCAGGTTGAAATTGCAGTCAAACCAGGCCCCTAAGTTTCTAAGGGGTTCCGTGCTCGGAGAGATGATGGATTCGCCGATAGTTAGAGTAGCGCGTTTAGTTTTCTGTAGCTGCGCTTTCGTCCCAATGAGCATGAACTCTGTCTTGGAATCGTTGATCATGAGTTTATCATTGATCATCCAGTTACGGATGTCACAGAGGCACGCTTCCATTGCTGCAATGGCGGCGTCTTGATTGGAATCATCATTTGGATTGAAAGCCAGATAGATACCAGTATCATCAGCATAACTGTGCGCTGTTGGGAGGTGCTGGCTAATCACATCAAATAGCTCACTGGTGTAAAGGGAGAACAGCATTGGGCCGAGACAGGAGCCCTGTGGCACACCAAACTTCAAATCAAAACTGTCCGACTTTGCATTGCCGATTACAATACGCTGAGATCTATTCGACAGATAGGATTTGAACCACGTTACTGCTTGATCTTTAATTCCAAATTTGTATTCCAGGCGCCGCAGTAATATGTCATGGTCGACTGTGTCGAAAGCAGCGCTTAAATCTAGGAACACTAATAATGTGACTTGTTGTTTGTTCATGTTGACGAGTATGTCGTTGCGCATGCGCAGTAAGGCAGTTTCCGTACTGTGATTTTTTCTGTAGGCTGATTGAAATTCCGGAAACATCTGATTGGACGACACGTGATCGGAGATTTGTAGTGCAGCTGCCTTTTCAGTGATTTTTGAAAGGAAAGTAAGATTGCTGACGGGCCGGTAATTTTTCTTTATCAGATCCATGTTGGCGTTCTTTAACTTTGGTCTCACTAAACCCTCTTTCCAAATGTCCGGAAAGCGACCACTACTGAGCGAAAGATTAACCATGTTGGAAATGGTCGGTAGGAGTTCGTTAATACAGTCTTTAACAATCTTGGTAGGTATGGGGTCATTGTCGCAGGTCTTGTTTGGGGCATTCAGCACCAGCTCTTTGATACCTTCTAACGACATTGGCTGGAAGTTGTTCAAGGGTGTGCCAGCAAACGAAGACTCTTGAATGCTACTTCTGATCGAATGGTGAGGGTGATTCAATGAGGAGTCAATTCTATCCAGCTTTGAGCGAATGACATCGATCTTTTGTATAAAGAATCTCCCAAAATCATTACTAAGCAAAGTAGGGTCAGAGTGCTTGGGGTATTTTTCCTGTGACGACCCTCCTAGCAGTACAAAAATACAAAAATACTATATAAATAATATGACCCTGGCAAACAACCTCTCTGACAGCGTTAAGGAATGAAGATCACAAAGGGCACTTCCTGATGATATCGACACATAACATGTCTCTGGCAGCTACTATGGTCAATGTATGATCACGGGCCAAGCACAGCATCACAGCTACATGTAGATGTCGTTATCCGGGAGTTGCATTTGACAAGGGAAGAAAACCAGAGTACCTGGAGAAAAACCGTCATGTCCAGTTAGGGTTGACATTCAGCCCACCAACTATCATGGAGTTGGAAGGTGTGGCTGGTCACCGCAGTGACAGCCTGTCTCCCTTGGGCATACAGAATGGGGTACTTCCACCCTGCTTCAGTCCTGCTCAACAGGACTTACATGTAAGCGGGGCAAACAGACTGGAACCAGTGTTACCCTTTGGCCAAGCTTCACCATCTAAGGTTAACCTAGCCTATAGTTACATGTACATGATTGTACTTGAGGCTGCCTCACAGAATTCCAAAATTATTCAAAAAAATAACAACTAAAATTAATATCAATTTACAATTAAATTAGGATCTGATGGGTCTGGAGGCTTTTTAAATTAATTTTTATCGAGCTGGTAAAAACATTAAAATGATATCATTGTTTTTACAACAAAATAATGACCAAAACTAAAATCTGATAGAGCCAATGTGGATTTTTCAGGGGAGTGGAACACTGGACCAAGCAGAAAACCTCTCAGAGCAAAGTTCAGAACTACTGTAACTGAACATGGCAAAATTCTGAGTTTCCACAGTGATTTTAACAATCAGCATACAGATCAACAAGACAGCACTGGCTTCACAAGGAGTATAATGTACACTATAGTTTTCACAGCAACAATTAGCTTTGGTTTCTTACTTGTCATTCTCAGTTTTTAGCATGACATTCTCATGAGAAACATCACTAACTTGACCATCCTCAACACCAGATATTCTTTTTCCCTGCAGGACAAATTTAAAAAGAAAGCAAAGCTGAATAATAGACATCTCACTATAGACTTAACTGATTAGAGTGTAATGTGAAGTGCTAAGTTTCTACCTCACATGAACCATGTTAGCGTTAGCCTTACTAATGGAAATGGGCCCTCACAAGGACAGAGAAAAACTCTGACCAGGGTGGGAATTGAACCCACGACCTTCGAGTTAGATCATCGCTGCTCTACTGACTGAGCTACAAGGTTAGAGGAGAGCAGGCCGTTCAATTCCCACCCTGGTCAGAGTTTTTCTCTGTCCTTGTGTGGGCCCATTTCCATTAGTAGGGCTAACGCTCACATGGTTCGTAAGGGGTAGAAACTTAGCACCTCACATTATACTCTAATCAGTTAAGTCTGTTCAAATATAAGTGCTACATGTTCAACGTTTGCAAAAACATAATCCTTCCTTGTACTCAGACATCTCACTATAGATGAGGAAATATACAGTACAGACGTGTTTTAGTATCTGAATTAATGAGCAAAAAGTGTGCAGAGCTATTGACAATTTACCCTGCGAGCAGAGTCTCTTTGATCTTCCAAGATAAGTCGGGGAGAGGAAGAAGACTCAACATTCTTTGATTTGCCGCTCATCCAACGAAATGCACGAGTCAGTCCAATTTTAAAGTATGATTCCTTGGTTGCCGTGTGTTTGCCAGAGTTGTTCGAAAATATCCTGCCTGTTCATTTTCATTTTGGGGTTATGGGGTTACCGATCACACGTGACTGACACCAAATACATTTGAATTTTCAGGGTTCTCATTAAGTGCCGGCAACCAGCTAAAAAACCGGCTACTTTAAATTTAGAGCCGTCTACTTTTCGGCCATAAACTTGCTATAAACAATGACAAAGCGCTTCTCCCGCCGCCTACTTTTATATTTAAGCCGTCTACTCCAAAACTTATTGAGAACCCTGATTTTTAACGCATGCTGAATACGAATGTTGAGGTCGCTGGCGGAGTCTTCTTCCTCTTCCTGACTTATCTAGGAAGATCGAAGAGACTCTTCTCGCAGGGTATTGACAATAATTATTATTATTGTGCAAGGATAATGAACTTAAATATTCATTACTATTAGTACTCTTTAGGGAGGTGGGATGGCCTTGTGGTTAGTGTGCTTGACTCCAGATCGAGTGGTCCGGGTTCGGGTCCTGGCGGGGGACATTGTGTTGTGTTCTTGGGCAAGACACTTTACTTCCATGGTGCCTCTCTCCACCCAGGTGTATAAATGGGTACCAGCGAAATACTGGGGGTAACCCTGCGATGGACTGGCATCCCATCCAGGGGGAGTAAAAAAACTTCCCGTCGCTTCATGCCACAGAAACCGTGATAAGCTTCGGCTCTGATGGGCCACTCGGCTCGTAAACAGACTTTTATTAGTACTCTTTACAAAACTACTGTTATTGACCTTTTGTGTACATGTATTTTGATTGTTTTGTCAAACCACGGAAAAATAACAAATGTACATGCATATAACTCTTGAAAAGAACTGTTGTTGGTCAAACCCAAGCATCAATAACTCTAAGAAGGAAGCAGAGAGATGTCTCTGATTGCCTAATCTTTTTGTACACAACCGACAACTATGATTGTTTGGAAAGTGAGACAAGGTTTACTGCTTTAACCCATTGACTCCTGGGAGTTTGTTTGTTTGTTTGTTTGTTGTTTATTTATTATTATTTACACAGATTTTACTCTAATGCCAGATGATCTACTTGTCAACTGGAAGCATTCTGAGGCACCCAAGGAATGAATTGGTTAAATTTGGCTGCCATGCGTTGAAATAAAAAAAGAATTGCCTTTCCGCAATTACACATAAATCACTTCAATGATACAAAAATGTCTCACAGAAAAAGTATGATCAAACTGTTAATTAAGATACCTGTTTAAACTCCATCAATTCCATTGTGAGCTTTTGAATCTCAAGTCTCAAGGAAGAAATTTGTTTACTGGTTTTATCTTGATTCACAACCACCTAAATAAGAAAACAGAGTGTGAACTTAATAAAAGACAATTATTTCACTTCAACATTCCCAAAAATGCTTAGCTTTACTGGGAGGAAAAACTGGTAAGTAAAGGCTTTCAGCCTAGTCAAAATGGTTTGGAGTGGTAGGCAAGATGGCTTGCGGGCCATTTTCGGTGTCACAATTCCTTTTGTATCTCAAGAACGGAGAGGATTTAATTCGTCAAACTTCACAGTTATTTTTCTTTTTGTTACTTTTAAAACATGTTAAAAGATCGGCTTTCCAAAACAAGCGGTTCGCATTTTCAAAAATGGCTTTTCAGAACTTTCAAGAAACGGGCCCCTGGTTTCTCCGGCGACCTTACATCTTATACACCAAGCTTTAATACAACCCCACTTTGACTACTGTAGCGCTGAACCTGTGGGGTTACTTTACGAGACAAGCTGCAAAAATTGCAGAATAGAGCAGCCCACATTTTAACCTTCCCTAATTATGACGTTAATGCTGGCCAATTGCTGGAAATCCTGGGGTGGAAAAATCTTGATCGCCAGCGAAACATACAAAAGGCCACCAAGTATTCAAATGCCTACATGGGTTACCTCCGGACTATTTAGCATCAAAATTTTCTGAACGAAATACAAGCAACAATTTGAGGGACTCAAACTTAATGTTCGATTGCCACGCACACATTATTTCAAAAATAGTTTTAGTTATAGTGGCGCCACACTGTGGAATCGCCTTCCTTATGAGGCTAGGTACGCGGAATCCCTCAGGTCGGTCAAACGCGAAACTAGTACTAGGCATCTGGCCTTGCCCTGTAGGGCGGTCCAGGGCATGCTCTCCCGAAATAATAATTATTTTGAAAATTTTGGCTTCAAATGGTTGCACGTGGTGCATTTTAGGGGTAAACTCAGCCCCTCTTTTTCAGCTTACAGATAACACTAATCAAGAGCTTTTTTCCTTGAATGCCAGTTATTTTCTACCAGTAGCTTTATTGGGAAAGGAAAAGATATTAATTTAAGCATAAGCCAAAAATGTAATGTGTGAGAAACGTGACCATTTGCAGTAAACGGTCTTAATAGTCAAAATACCGACGGTATTTACCCGTGTATAAGTCTACCTTTTATGGCCTCAAAAGAAGCTCCAAAAATCGCCCTCGACTTATACATGGGTCAAAGATTTCAAGCCAAGTTCCAGCTAAATAATTTATTCAAAATTAACATCATACGTAATGTGGTCTTTGGGCATAACGAACGCAGTGGACGAAAGACTTTAAAATGAATGACGAAAGACTTCAAAATGAATGTAATTAAGCAATTCCAGTTGAAATGAAAAAGGATTTGTTTTACTTTAAATGTTGAAGATACTCACAAGCACAAATATGAAATAGACACTGGAAATTTTTGTTTTCCAAAGGTGGAAAGCTCTAAAAAGCATTCTTGTTTCTTCAAATAAAACGCGATCCTTCAACGGCTTAGTAACCTGGCACAATACCTCATGTTTGCGTGCAAGCATGATCGTCACTTGTGTTGCCTGAAAATGCTGGTTGGTAATGATTGTTTTTTATTCTTTATACAAACCTGGATGATTTAAATGCTTTTGCAAACTTTGTATTGTTTGGTTTATGAGTTTTGTTTCGTTTGCCATGTGAGAAATAATGTAAGGACCAATTAAACCTTGCACATTTCGCATCGATTTTGAAGTTATTTTCAAAAATTGACTCCTGCTTCTGTGATGTTGTGCTTATCCTCTAAAGCCTTTTAATCTTGATTACCAAGATTAGTATCCCATGAACATTTAGCAAAGAAATTAAGAAATTGCTTTTTTTGCCATCAAAAATGGGGGGTCGACTTATACATGGGATCGACTTATACACGGGTAAATACGGTAATACAAAGAAAGTCCTTATGAAATTGACAATTTTAATCAAACTCTTCAAATCCTTAGAAATACATTGTATAAATGCAAAACTAAAGGTTTTTAGAAATTTCTAGAGAAACAGTGGAATCGTCTCCACAAGTTCGATTAGACGCCATCTTGTTTGTAACTGCAAGCCAGGTGATCTGGTGACGTAATTCGGAGGACTGGAGAGAAAAATTTTAACGCCGTATCCCACATCTGCATGCGGCCTTACTTTCGAATTCAACATGGCAGAGGCGAGGTTAGAGCTCGTCAGGTCTACTTGAATGTTCATTCAGTAACAGGAAATGTCGTAGACACGGAATGATCTGTTGAGTTTTGGCGATGGAAATATTACAGGAAGTTTGGAAACAACACCTAAGGCCGCGCACGGTTGTGGGATACGGAATTAAAATGTTTCTTCCCAGTCCTCCAAATTACGTCACCAGATCACCTGGAGAGCTCTTGACCACTGACAGCTCATGTGGCTCATTTTCCATGTCATTTTCAAGGCTTTCCTAGGCCCCAGTAGCCCCACCGTTCAGCATGCAAGATTCAGTTCGTGTCAAAAATTTTCTCGAATTTTCAGCTCAATTCATCAAAAGAAGTTACGTTCATACACATTTTGTGGTTACAATTAATTTGGGTCTGGTAGAGACCTCGCATTAAATATTTGCTACCAGTAACTTAGTAGACGGCAAAATCAACTCCTGCCCACACATTTTGACTAGGCTGAAAGGGCTTAATTACACTGTACAATAAATTAGTTACCTTGTTCTTGATATTTCTAGCTCGGTTGGCATATTTAAGGGTATTAAGCGTTTCCATGAAGTCTCGATCAGATGGTGATACGCATGCAATCATCAAAGTTCGACTAACCGGAAAATATAAAAAAGAACAAGAATATTGATGCATCATAAAATAACGGGAACATCAACTTCAAAATATGAATTTGAGCTATCCTTAAAACTTTACAAATACATCTTGAAAACGTTGTTCAAAGGGGGCAATGTTAAGCCTAGGAACAGCCTTTAAGTAAAGAATGAGACAGGTGTCTTGAAAATGAAGGCCTAAAGACCCCAAAAACTCAAAAACAAAGAAGGTAAACCCAAAACCCTCAATTTGGATAACCCTAGGCCTAAAGTTGGTTTTTAGGTCTAGGGTTAGCGAGAATTGAGGGTTTTGGGTTACTTTCTTTGTTTTTAAGTTTTCTGGGTCTCAGGGTCTTAAGGTCTTTGTTTTCAAGACACCTGAATGAGACTGCAAGTGTTACAGTAAATCTGCGCTGATATTATGACTTTATGTTGTTACTTTTAAGTGTATGGTACCAATTAACTGACCCCGTGTACATGTTGATCCATTGTCTTTTGTCTAATAAAACTATTGTGTTTTATTATCCATCTGTATTAGTTATTGTTCAGAGAACGTACAAAACAAGTGCAAAAATTCCACATTATTTGTACAGTATAGCACTGGCTTGACTAGTTGAGGTGCTGATGTTTGCCTAGTGCTTGTCACGTACAATCACATGTTCTTGGTTGTTTGCAATTCACTTGCGAAAGATATTGTGCAAAAACAGTAGGATCATATGGCATATTGGACAGCTGAGTGTGTAGCATCATGGAATATTTTTACCTGTGTCTTGCTTTATGACTTGCCCTACAGGCTTGCTAAAATACAGAGAGACTCATACAAATATCCCATGGTACTACACACTAAAACATGCAATAAGATATTAATGTACCATTCCCACAACCCCTAACATCTGCATAAAAGTGCCTAACGCTGTTTCAAAAACTGCACCTGTTACCACCCAGAGAATCTTGTAATAATCTGGTCAGTTTGGAGTCTCTGTATGGCACATGACTTCCTTTCTTCATGACATCTCCAAGTGCACTGATCACATTTCCAAGGGCAAGCTATGTAAGGGATAATTCTGGAGGTTAGACATTGTAAAACATTTATAACAGAAACTGCACATTGTAAATGTACACGCATTTTGATAATTTCACTAACTTATTTAATGGGCCAAATATCATCATTTTGCAATAAAGGATTACATAATACAACAGCATACATCCTTTGCAATTTGTGACCTAAGATAGTGCAGCAAACACACACAAGGAAGTGTGCATCAAAGTTATGATGGCACCCCTGGACATACCCTTGCTCAACAATAGTGACAAACAAAAACTGAGACAGTCCAAAAACACAGGCCACCCAAAGAACAGAGTGCTGCCAAAAACTCATTAGCAAGTACAATAATGAATTCTACGCAAAAACACCTATTATTTTACGAAATTAGAACTGAAACCAAGCCTAAGAATGATCTCTGGACTTTTATAATCTTAAGCCCAGTAAGTTATTTTTGATGCAACTGAAATTGGGAAACAAAGTCATGTTTATTGCACAAATTGATGAAGTGTGCACAATAGAAGCTCCACATGAAAAAGGACATTTTTGCCCATAATTTATTATTCCTCCTTATTGAAGCCAGTAACTGACAAAGTCAAGGATTTGTTTCCAACAGGTGTGCTGTAAATCACTATCCATCATCAAGCTTAGGCACACCAAAATTTTGACATAGACATGCACCTAAACAATTTGAGACTATGAAGTTGGACATCATGACTGGCAAACTGGCTGGGCTAAAGTTCAGGTCACTTGATACAAGTCATTGTTTTACCTATATTAAAACAACCCAAAAACTTTCAAATTGACTAACCTTGGGCCTCATGAGGCCAATATTTAGCATTAGTAAAGTTTTGGTAATGAGGGACCCGTAAAAAGTGACCTGTGCTTTAGACCCATCCTGACCAAGCAAACACCAAAAATTTCTTGACTGCAGTCAATTAGCATGTTTTGTCAACTAAAATGGAAAAGGTTCTCTGGACTTGAATATGTTTTACGACGATAATGCAATGGATGAGAAACAAAATCAATAAGTACTTTATGTACATACAAGGACAGCATCTACATATTAATCAGGGGTTTCATTAGAAGTCAGTCACTGGCAGTACATCACCGTCTTTTGTCAGAAATTTGCCACTCACCGCCGGCTACTCTGCCCTGATTTTCATTCAAACTCTTGTAAAAGACAAGAGTGGCCGCCTCTTGCATTGATTAGGCCAGACATGTACTTTAAAGTTCTTGAAGCCCCTGATTAATGTTCCATCAAATTGCAATGTGTCCAATCAAAACACCGATTTCATGGTGTCAAGCCCTTTGTAATTCAGAAACCATGCCACAAGAATGATCGGTTCTGGCACACCATACTACAAAAAAATTATTGTTAAAAGTGATGACCATGTGCACCTTTGGTTCAGGACTCCGTGTGTCCCATGAATCTTACACACATTGGCAAACGACATGTAATTAATGCATTGTGCTGAGGCAACCCACTTACCAGTCCACAGTTGATTGAAATGCCTTCTTTTGCTCGGTCTCCCGTAGCACCAGTTCGCTTGAGTCGCTCAGAGCCAGCAAGATCCACAAAGTTGAACTTTGCAGTTAGCATCTCGTATTCATAGTTATTGATGTTATCGGAGGATGTCTTTTCCTCATCATCTCCAAGCTGAGGGAACAACACAATTCTATTGTGAGTTGTAGCTGTTAAGTTAAATGAATTAAATGAAGATCTCTAGACACCATATGTACCAATATGCAATTACTGAGCTTCAGAAACAGGCAGGATCCCCAGCCCTACATGTACACAATCTTTAAGCTCAAGGTGAACGTAAAAATTAATAGCTTTGGTTTACAAAATCGTTTTTCGCTCGATCCAAGGTGAGCAATCTGAGTTGATCCAGTCTAACAGTTGTACCTGCCACTTCACAAACTGATGCCGCATTAATAAAGGTTGAGAGGAATGATGACAGATTACAGTACAATTCACAAAGATAGTTGGATACCAGTGACTTCAGCGAATCAATGGTATTAGTCAGAATTCCTTTACTCTTTACTTGTTTATCCAGCACTTGGCTAAGTAGCCTGACTTCTGGCTGTTATACACAATAATTATTGTGGTCTCATTCACACACAAGCCCTTCCAGCTAATCCTGCCAAGCTGACCACATACTGGAAAGGTCAGACCACAACACCAGGAACACTGTCCCCTACTCTTTTCGAATAGTGTTTGGGATCTTTAACGTCCCACAGACTTACTGAACAAGGGCTGTGAGATGGGACCTCCAGCTTATCGTTCTTATCCGAGAAGACTTGAAAGTCTAACCATTTGCAGATGTAGTTACAAAGGCAGCACTTTCTCCTCAATTATTTAAAGACCCTGAGTGTTGGTCCGGCCGGAGTTGAACTCACGACCTCCCGCGTGACAGCCCGGTGCTCAACCGAGCCACTGGTGCGCTGTGTACCATAAGGGACCATTTATTATTGATGCCAGGGGTGGGGGCTGAGAAGATCCATCAGAAAGCAAAACAAACCATTTTGACCCCTTTAACGCCCGATGACCCATCTAAACTTGTTTTTAAAAAAAAGAACCCCCCCAAAAAAAACAGACAAACAAACAAATGAAAACAAAACAACAAAAAAAACAGGCATACTCATTCAACCAATACTTGTTTACTAATCAATCTAAAAATCTGTTAGTGAGAACAAAGATACATTTCCTCGATACCATGACTGTTATTTTTTGCATTAGCTTTAAACTGCAATGCATGAACTGTTATCCTTTCAGAGTCTCATAACCGTGTATCATTAGTGCACTTAAATAATACTATCAATTACCTTTACAACTCTTTGTTGTTTGACATGTATTGTAAATATAGCATGCGACCTTGAGGACTGTGCATTCATGTTTGTGCTGGCTGTGGTGCGAGAAAGAGCTCCTTGTTGCAAACAATTGAGGGTCTAGCAGAAAAAAAACATCTCAGTCATGTGACTGTGGGAAATGATATTTATAGTATGCATTTAAGCTTACCTCTGCCATGGGTCGAAATTCACTTTGGTCTGACCGCACTCTTCAAACCGCATGCCCCATGATATGTTTACTGAGTGTGACTTGAGCCCACTGTGTCCTGCACATTCCTTTACGGTAATTCCGCTGTTGTTAAGTGAGCCCACACAACGTTAAGTATTATGTGAGCATTCAGTTGCTAAGTAACCACTGCGCATACTCAACACAATGAGTTTCGACTCATGGCAGAGGTCTCTTTTCCCGTACTCGTCAGACCAGAGAAAAAGACATCTGCTAGCAGGGAAGCCCCCCAGCCAACAGGGCTTAACTTTACTGACAATCACAAGCACGTGGCTAATTACTATATGCGACTATGATGACGATGAAACTGAGATCAATTTGTAATGTAGTTCTCCACAAGCATCCCACATACTATGGAAGATTTTTAACTACATTTATAGGACTGACAGATGAGTTTAAATTCACCCTGGAAATTGCTCCTTGATCAATCACATCAAACATGAAACCAAAAAATTTTTGGTTATTCAGTAATCCTTTATTTCAGAACAAATTCTCTTTGTCTTTGACTCAAAAGAAATGTTACCTCTCTAACTCAGGATCCAATTCTACAGCAGTAGCTAAAATGTAGTTGCCAATGATAATCCTCGTAATAAACCATTTTACAGTACTGTTGTAACTAAGTTACCTGGCCTAAGAATGGAAGCGAGGCTACCGGTGAGCCTGTTTTTATACAAAACTTTGTGCTTTTCTAACGTTAATCCTTTGACTGCCAACCCGGCCTGAACCGGCCATACTCAGTATACATTTTACTCTGCCTAATGCAGATTGTAATTACCAATGGGAAACCACTGGGGGTCAATAGGTTAATGTAGACTAGTATTAGAATTACAATAACACAATTTACATGATCAAAGCAGTGGGGTCTGTATCAATGTCATTGGCAGCCTATAGCTAGCAGCCATTCAAAGGCTAGGTCACTGAACAAACAACTGTAAAATGGCCTATTTGAGTTTCATGGCTTTAAGATGAAGCTTACATCTTGTGTTGAGTTCACTGGCTTCATTGTCACACCCAAAGTATAAATATGTCCATTTGCATCTTCATGAATTTTGGCATTGCTTTTGCGACTCTATGAAATAAAATGTAACAAGTTTTGAAATAGACCATAATATTTTTTATGCATGGTGACAAAGAAAGGCTGACAACTGGCAATATCGCCAGCTACTTTCAGAGATCTTCAGGATCTAACACAAACTCATGTAACACTCTGGAAACCTGATTACAGTGCGACGTGCCTTACCGTGGCCACCGAACAACGTTTTTACAAATTGTCAGCCAATCAGGACGTGTGAATTTGATTGACAGTCACACCTCCTTGTACAGTTTTAAGTTGAACACCGTTGCATGGGTTGTGGAGTTGACGTATATACATTTAATTGTCAAATGTGAAAGTTTGTTGGGTGGTCACAGTAAGGCGCGTTGCACTGTAACAAGGTTACTTGCAATGTGGCTCCAGAAAATATCCATACCCCCAACGGAAGGTCACTGAAAATTCCCCGTGGGAGAGGGGATGAGAACCAAAAAATCTGAGGGGAAGGGGGGCCCACATCTAACTATTTTTTCCAAACAGTGAGAAACATGTTTAAAAACCTGCGCATTTTTCATTGATGATCAAGAAACAAAGAGAAGCAAATTAATCTCTTAGACTCCATTCAGTTTTCACCAGGAACATGTTTCTGTTATTGTTTCAGCTTTTGGTGCGAGTTTGCTGCAATCCAAAGAGGATGAAACTGGAAACAGCAAGTCACCAATAAACTAGTTTAAAAAGTTCATAACTCTAGAATTATTTCAGAAACGATACAGAAACATATTATTTTGTAGTTAAAAATTTTCCTTGGTTAAGAATTCTTCGAACTAGTTTGTTTTTCACTTTTCTTTGTTTCAGATTACGTTAATGTCTATAATACAAAAGATGAAATTTTTAGTTAACAACAATATTATTATTCCAGGAGCAAGCATTGGGTATGAGATGGTAAATAGCCAACAAGGCACATAGCACCGAGATAGCTATGACCAGTCTCATATCCAACAAGCACAAATGCAATAATATTTTTGTTTTATAAATTTTTATTAAATTCTGAATGCTTGGACAAATTAAAGGTAATCAGTTTCCAGCTTGGCAACACTTGACACAATTGGTTTCCATATTAGGTCATACAGCTAGTATATGAGCTGATGAATAAATTGAGTGAACCAATCAGAAAATACAAAATGCAATATCCGAGGCTGGAAATTTAATAAATTTTTATACACTAACACTTACCTTGTTATTGTCAAAATCAAACAAATCCATAAGTTCTTCATTGTAAAGCTAAATAATGGAATTTAGACAGAAACAATGAGACGTACATGTACATGCACAAAAAGAAAACAAATGAAGTAAACAAATGATGCTTGGAAACATTTTTGCTTACAAGTTGTACAGTATAATACTGTAACAGTTGTGACTGCAAGGCCAAGTGACCAAGCCTATGAATGGCTGCGAGGCTGCCGGTGACCTTGCATTGATACAGACTTCACTGTTTTTATCATGTAAATTGTGTTGTTGTAATGCTAATTAGTCCATATTAACATTACAAAAGCGTGAAGGTTTGTATCAAAACAGGGTCACCGGCAGCCTTGCTTCCATTGCTAGGCTTGGTAACTTAGCCACAACTGTAAAATGGTCTGTTATGCAGATTGAGGCGGGTGTAATTTGACCAGGCCAAAGGTCATTGAAGAGATGTCCATTCTAAAACATATCAGCAAAAATCCATAAATTACATACCCCCAGAATGTCATATGAAAATTGAATTCAGAATATCAATAGCTCTCAAAAAAGAGTGATACTGTGTTCTAGTTGTTCCAAAACTCCACAGCTACAGTGCATTGTAATGTGAAGTCATTTGTGCATTATTTCCTATTACTGAACAATTATGATGTCACTTTTGTCTTTGTCTAGTTAGAGTTTTGGGAATGAGAGTCAATCAAAATGGAGAAATATTTGGCATGTATACTAAATAGAGGATAATGCGTGGAAATGAAGAGATACAAAATTTCCTTTGAGCATTAAATAAAATATTTTTGTAAAGAAACTTCACTTCGCCACGATCCTTACACTCTCGATTCCATTTCTTTCGTAAATTTGAATGAATGATGATCTTACAAACAACATAACATTGAGATTGGCGAGGTTTGCTAGAGTAAACATAACCACAAATAATGCTAGTAAGCACTAAAAGAATACAATGATAACTGGAATAAATTAGACATCACGTAAAGTACTTGACTTACATTTATTGGCGAAACGAAGAAAGAATAAAATAAAACTTGGAAAACAATTTACAAGGCTTAGCTCAAATCAGTTTTCAAAGGTCACATCGATGTATAAATTCACTCAAGCATGACCGAAGCTGTCAAAGCGTGCCACTTACGTATTCCCCAGGGGGCCACTTATGATGCAACAAGACACAGGAAGAAAAGCATTACATGTAAATTCAGGTACATGTATATCAAGTTCAGTTCACTTAGGAATCAACAATTTTTTCAACGCGAGAAGAGAAATTTCATATCACCACTTGAGCAATCATGTAATGTTATCTTTATTTTATAAGCACCAATGAAATACCAAAACATTTCACTTTCATATTTTTCTGTAGTCCTAACGTAGAAGGAAGCTGCAATTTATTACGTAACTATAGTAATGGTGATCTTTTCATGTGTGGAGATACCACGTTTTTCCGTGGTATTTTACTGGTATTCACAAAAAAAAGGATTATTTCTATTACTTGTTATCTCAAGGAAGTGCAAGAGTTATTAAAATCCCCCCACTGTTACTAGCTGACTAGTACATACCTCCATAAATTGAACTGTGACCTTGAAATCAGGCAAAGGTTCATTTCTCTGTTTTGCATCAGTTTTCCTTTTATCAATTCCTTCAAATAAATGTGCCACAGCTCGTGGAATGATACCCTCCTCTTCTTCCGGTGTGGCAACATCAAAGCCAGTCCCCATGGTATAAGTTTTGCCTGATCCTGTCTGCAAGATTGAAAGAAAATAAGAGGATACTGAATTGCGATAGTTATGGAGATAAATTTCTCGCCACAAATTGCCCCTCAACCAGATACCGTAACAATGTTATATGTTTCTAGTCACATACAGAAGTTTATTGATTTTATTATTAATTTTTCCCTCAGAGAATGCCATGTTAAGTTTCAGTTTAGTTTTCAATAATATTATTATTATTTAATAGTCAAACAGATTATTTATAAGCAGGACGTAAATGCAACAAGAACAGTATATTTACAACTTGAGAAACTAATGTACTTTAACACTCAACAAACTTCTTATGATACAACAGCTCAATTACTGTCTTTGAAAAATAAAAGAGGGTTGAAATATATTGTGTTGACAATATGGAATATTCATAATGCCATTTAAAATTTACCTATACAGTGGAATTAACGACTGATATTGATCCCAAAGTGGGAATCTATGGAAACACGATAGAGGACTTGAATTGGAGGGCTCTATACATAACCATAGTAACTGAATTAATTTTGTCAAATTCAATGATTGCTTAAATTTACTGTAATCATGGCAACACATGAAGCAGAAAAGTGAACCAAACTTCCAGAATAAAATGATGCAAATTACAACCAAAAACTGATCCACCAAGATGAAAACAAAGGAAAAAGGAAGTTATTTTAATTGGGCCACCTCACTGTTGGCTAAGTATGAGACCATCATGTGGCAGGTTTTGGGTTCAATTTAACAAATTGATTTCAGTTTTTCATGCATCTGTCCTGTTATTGACCATGAATTTTGTCGTAACATTGTCAAAGTAGCTGTAGATCCACGAGGCTATAGCCGAGTTGATCTGCAGACTACTTTGACAATGGTATGACGAAATTCATTGTCAATTACAGGACAGACACATGAAAAACTGACATCAATTTGTTTTTTACAATAACAAAAAGGCAGGAGTCAAAATTAAGTCAAAACACAAAAAGAATGCGAAAGAAAAATCCGAGAAACTTCAATCTGATGCACGCAATACACGACATCCTCACATAAATTATAAATTTAGGTGCCTGTCTGCTTATTGACAATAAAAGTTAACCAATGAGCGCACAAGAATTTTTGCAGCCATTTTAAAAATACCATTTTATAGTTCTGCGCTCAGTCAAAAGGCCTTTGAATAAAAACAAGGCTGGTATTTACCTTACTTTGATACAAACCTCATTGTTTTTCTCATGTACATCATGTTGTTGTCATGTTAACGAGTTTTTATTAACACAAGAAAAGCAGTGAGGTTTTGCATCAAAACAAGATCAACTCCAGCGTTGTTTTTATTCAAGGGCCTGGTAACAGCACAGATATTTACAGCACGACCAATAGGCCATTTTTAAGTTGCTTGCTCAGTGACCTAGCCTATGAATGGCTGCGAGTCTGCCAGTGACCTTGTATTGATACAGACCTCACTGCTTTCCTCATGTAAATTGAGTTCATGTTTGCCTCAGCTTTAAAACGAGTCTGAGTGTGAAGTTTTTCTAAAGATAATTAGTTAAGAAATAAAAACATGTACCGTGTTTCTATCGAGTTATAGAAACACAAGTGAAAGTTTGGGAGAATGCGAAATGCTGTGGGAACACGAGCCACAGGCGAGTGTTTCCACAGCCTTTTTGAGTTCTCCCAAACTTTCACGAGTGTTTCTATAACTCAATAGAAACACGGAGTACATGTTTTCTATTTCTTTTAGAAAACAACGCAAGAGAAAAAGGAAAACAACTTCTTAACTCTAATTATCAAAATGTAAATTATCTTTGCTCGCGCCATCACTATGTCACCAGCTCGTGCTAGTTCTGTCTCCATCGAGTTATAGAAACATGATTTTTAACCATGCATGCGCGTATTTTCTTAGGACTGTTTTCTAATTTTCTTTCATATGTAAAGTAGAACTAATTACCATCACAAAAACCTTCGCACTTAGACTCTCTTTGAAGATGAGGCAGACATGAACTTTGAAGTGGCCTATTCTAATAATTATTAACCTACAGTAAAATAAGAAAAGCACAAAGGTTTGCAGGGTTCTCATTAAGTGCCGGCAGCCGGCTAAAAAACCGGCTACTTTAAATTTAGAGCTGTCTACTTTTCGGTCATAAACTTGCTATAAACAAGTGGCACTCGCTTCTCCCGCTGCCTACTTTTATATTTAAGCCGTCTACTCCAAAACTTATTGAGAACCCTGGGTTTGTATCACAACAGGAACATCAGCAGCCTCGCTTCTATTCTTAGGTAACTTAGCTACAACTATAAAATGGTCCATTCTAGACTAAGGGACTTTAAATAACTGAGGAGAAAATACTGCTTTTGCCATTACATCTGCGGACAGTTAACACTGGCAATCTCGGATAAGGATGACAAGCTACAACCCTACTTAGCTGTATGGTACCGTTAAGAACCCACAAACTGTCACACTTCTCACACTGGGTTGCCAAGATGCCTACGAAGGCAGCAAAAAGACAAAAACTGCATACGCTAAGTGCACATGTCTCAAAGCCAGACATGAGCCATGACCCAGGCTCTCCAGAATGAGTAATCTGTTTCCTGCTGCTTTCATGCTTCAGCCAGCGGGAAATTCTAATTACAACACTGGGGGCACCTGTGAAACCTACTAGTGATTTCAGTAAGATTATAACAGCTGCCATTTGCACTTTTGTCCAGAAATGGACCTAATTAGATACACACCCAATTTTGACATCCAACATAAAGTGTCCCTTTATAAGACTAAGCCTTTAATAAGTTACCTATTTCCAACAATAAGGTCAAGTTAAAGGTTAGCGTTATTTTTAGCTTAGGGAATTTATCCTTATTTGAGGAGCAGCATTTTGGGGACACCTTGTGACATTACAATAATAATTATTATTGCCTGTATTCCGAGACACAAGCGATGTTGAAGATGGCGTCATTGGCTTTGTGACTGGTCAGTGTAAAATGCAGACTAAGGTTATAAATGTAACTGTTAAAAAAGCCCAAGCCCTTCAGAAGTTCTAATCTTAGACCTAATTAGGGTTTGGGCTTTCTCAACAGTTACATTGTAAACTTAGTCTGCATTCTACACTGACCACTTTGTGACACTTCCTGAAATCCGCAAGCAACTAATTAGGGCCATTTGTGCACTAAAATAGAAGTCCATCCACATACAGTTGAAAAGATCTTTGGATATTCGGTCTCAGAAAACAAAGTGCTCGATAAAATCCTTTACAATACCACTAGTAAAACTTGCAAAAACATTGAAAGATTAGGTGTTGTTTTCTCCTGGAAATTTGATCATAACATGTTACAACTGTAGTTATAAAATAGTCCTTGATTTCTTTGAAGGGTTCTAAGGGGGTATTCACATGAGACCAGGACAAACTCAGACCAGTACTATGAACTTGTACCACTATGAAATTTTTGCAGCTGTTTACATGAACCCAGGACCAAATGATATCTTTTGTCTAATAAACAAATCGCTGACCCAAAAACATACAGGAATGAAATTTCTGGACCTGGTATGAGATTTGTTGTCATTTACATGAAATCGGTACGAGCTAAGACTGTCAGGCCAGTCTCATATAAGCACAAAAGAAGAAATGTATGGATGTCGATACAAACTCATGCTGGTCTGCCTTTGTCCCTGTCTCGTATAAATACCCCCTAAGTAACATACAAATTGTATAACATTATTATTTAAGACGGGAAATATGCAAGTATCAAATAAAAGAAAAAGCTATGATGTAGATAAAGTAACTTATTAAGGTCAGAACATGTGACTCCGATCTGTCTCAGTGTCTCAGGAAAAATGAAGTACATTTTGGTAGACCAAAGTACAAATTTTCATGCACATGCGAATAAAGGTCTTTTTTTTACAAAAATAGCAACTATGCAGTTTCTTTTTAAACTACCACAAAAATCAACACTGATTACAATGCAGAACGGCCTAGAAAATGGGGCTAAAACTGGTGTACTGCACATCTTTTGGTTAATGAGCAAAACGACATTACTGCCTTCAAATGACAAAAAAAAATTTAAAATAAACAAAAACAATATAAGTTGAGGACAAAACTACCAAATTTTTTTCCATGAACAGTTGCTTTGAAAAATTTGACAATCTGTGTGCAATATCACATCATGAGTATTTGATTTAGATCATGTATACACATCAAGGTACTCTATTCAATAATAATTAAATTTCCACTTTATGTATAACTTAATATCGTTACTGTCACATTTTTTCTTTTTCATTGCCATAGCAAGAGTATAAAAATGTCAATTTGCAAATTTTCTCTCCCAACGAGACATAGACACATACTGTATGGGCAAATTACATGTATAATCTATATTATTCTTCGATTAGTGAATTAGACCAAATACAAATCTCTTTTTCCGATAAGATGTACGCCAAGCACTTCGACGTGGAGACTTCTCAACTCGCAACACGAAAAATAAATGAAGGCAGATTGTACAAGATCTTCACATTGGTACCACATAAGAATTTGAATGTGATGTTTCGGTCCGTAAACTCCGATTGCACATAAAAAAACAGAAGAAATGAACCGTGGAAATTTTTAACAAGTAAATTAATTGAATACATGAACCTTAAATTTGCGACCGGAAAGTGGCTCTATGGTAACACTTCGTTAAGTTCAAATTCAGTTTGCTGCCGCGACATCGCATACAAATTCTCTCTGAACAAATTTAAGAATCATCTTTTACCTGTCCATATGCCAGAACGGTAGCATTGTATCCATCGAAACAGCTGCAAAATGCAAAAATACTTGATTTCACCACATTGAATTTTGAACGACAAAGCCATTGAGAGTATTGGCACGATTTCACGATAACGTCGACTGGGGATTATACTTGACGGGGGATGCAAAGGTTTTAAGTCGTAAAACGGAAATTTTATCAAACTCACCCTTCGACAAGTCCTTTAAGACACTGTTCATAGATCATAAACTGTTTGCTCTCAAAGTCAAAAACATGATCGAACGTAAAAGCCTTGTCTTTCCCGAGGATAACTTGCGGATGGCCTGCTGTAACGTAAGTACAAACTCGGCACATGTCGATTCGTTCGGCAGCACTCTGTGGGCGAATCCTACAAGAAGACAGCCAAAAGGCCAGAATTAATAAAAACCACGCTATATAGAACACTTAGCAGGGTGTCTATATATAGCTGCATCGAGTGGAAAATTAGAGTTTCCTCGATCCTGGTCACAAGAAACAAACAACCTCACCTCAGAGCAACGCGAACCGATGTCTCGTCTTCCATGATCTCAGATTTTCTTTAACTTAGAAAATCATATAAATTTAACAAAAACCAAGGCAGATTTCTGATTGAACCATGCACCGCAACGAAAGACTACTTTATTCATAGTCGATTTCGTCGGCGACGACACGATTTCTAATTTAAAACACTTCGTCTCGGAAGTTCTCCTTCAAAAAATCGCGCCGATTTGCTGTCGTTGAGAATAAAGGTTGTTCTGCTTTCAAGCCATAAGCTGTTGATATCAGTGATGATAGATGTACGGGTTCACTGCAACGAAGTCATTGTTAATACCAGCGAAATGGACAGGACAGGTAAATGGGTTCCGCGGCTTTACAATTTTTTTTTTACATAAACATGAATTAATTTGCATATCAGCATTTCCAATCCAAAATGGCCGCCAAGGGAATTATTGTTAATGTGGCATTATGGGATTGAAACTTGACAGATAAACCAATCAAGTTTCTTTATTCAAATTGGCACATTTTTGGCGGGTAACATAATGATGACGTCAAAACGTCTGGAAATGACCGGAAGATTCTTCACTGGCACAAAAATCAACACAACGTGACAATTTAGGATTTTGACCAATTTTCATTTTGTGTGGTGTCCGTCCATTAAAACAAAATAATCTGATCTGCTCCTTGTCACGTCGTGATCTCCTTCAATTATGTCAGGGATTTCAAGGCATTTCCTTTGGCAACTTTACGTACCGGTAATTGACTTGAAAACCTTTTCGATTTAATTCAAAATCAACTCAACGACGGCTAAAACAAATGTATATATATTTTTTTTGGATTCCTTATAGATCGAGAATAATTTTTTTAAACTTCAAAAAGGATGATAAATGAATAAGGCTTTCAATGTAAATAATTTATCATCCTGGCGTTGTTACTAACTCGATGAAGTATTGTGACTATTCAATAATTAACGAAGAAATCTTTTATCTACCACAAGGAGAGTTCATTATTTCTTTCATTTTGGCTTGTCTCTCATCTTGAAAAGGATACCTGTGAAAGCGTCGAAAATGGGTGAAACATTAAAAAAGAAACCAGCAAAAATAGCCTTTAGTTTCTAGCGTCTTGGCTTGGAAAACGAAATCTGCCTACCTGCTGTGACTATAAATTTTACCCGGCCTTGATACATTTCCTTTTAACAATTATTTAAACGTTGTTTTTTATTTTCAAATCTCTTGTAAGCTGGGCAACATGCAGTAATATCCACATGCAGTTCCACCTGCGTATGCGCTAGCGCTGGAAATAAATTGAATGGTCTCGGATCTCCGTCATGTGCTTCTGAAACAAAAGATTATTCATTCATATTTATGACTTGTTTAAAGAACTCGACTTTCAACTTTCGAAACTAGTGGTATATGTTTAGAAAAGACTTTTTCCTTCCCTTGTACACATGCAAATTAGGAGTCGAAATGTCGAATGACCTATAGAATTCTGTCGCGCCCATAACATAGAATTTGTTTATTTTATGCACAACTGTGAAGGTTTCAAGCCTTAGTGGAGTTTTATAATATTTATTAGTATAAATACACAGGTGATTATACAAAATCGCGGGCTCTTATTGGCTCGCTATTTCGGATTGTCAGCCGATAATCACCTCGACGGACAAAATGGCTACCAGTAGTCGTTTTTCCACTGTAAGTGAAGATGATTTCGCGTTGAAATGTTTTTTTTTCTCTTATTATTATTATTATTATTATTATTATTATTATTATTATTATTATTATTATTATTATTATTATTATTATTATTATTATTACGGAGTGGGCACAACCAAGTCATTTGCCAGCATTGACAGAGAAAAAAGTTTTAAGTCCTGCCTGCACTACCAAAACTTTTATTATTTCAGTTTGCGCTGTACTCTAACTTTTGTGCATAAGTTGGGTTTTCTGTTGGTTTTTCGGGAAATTAATTTCAGCAATAAGACAGGTGTATAGTGATTTCATGTGAGAAGGACTGATCATCGCAATTACGCAAACGTCCCGTTCAAGAATGAATTTTTAAAAATTTTCAACTGTTTAAAATGCCTTCGTAACTGGGATCCTCTCGATCATTCCGAATCAATAGGAAAAGTTAATGGACCAAAAAGCTGTGAAAATATTGCATCGGATTTGTTCCTTGAGAAAATTAAACAGCAGGCAAACTCAATGGAAAACACACCCGACTTACTTGTCTCTGTTTGATTGAAATTTCTCCATCTAGTCCTTCATCGCCAATCACTCAACGACAGCTTCGGTTGGACGATGTATGCTCATCGGATGTCTTTCTAAAAGAGATGTACAAACGTAGTCGTCGTCACAGTCGCGAAAAATCGTTCATTCGTAAGCTCGAGCATTTTGTCCTGTTGATCGTTTTTACCACAGTGAGTTGTTAATTTTCACTGCAATCCTCTCTTCCCCTTCACGACAACCTGTCTTTCAAAATGCCACGAAACAAAAAAAGTAAACAGGGCAAAAACGAAAGATTTCATTTACTAATAGGTGCATTTCTTTTTCGTACAGGGTGAAATTACCACATGATAAAATGACTTTGAGGAGCACGGGGTTGGCTCACGGTGTGGAGAGCAATCACCTTCCGCCAATGTATTCCGCAGGGTTGGATATAACTTGATTCAGTGTCACTAGAATGTGGTTTGAGCTACAGTCTGTGACGAAATTCGTTTGAATAGTACACGACTAAACAGATCTGACGCTTTCGCAGCTCACTCTCCCCTCTCAATGTCACGGTTGTTTAACGCGTGTTTCTGAGCCCATTTGCCAAAACAACGTTGAGGGAGGGCAAGGTATTGTAAAGTGCTTCAACAATTTTGTCCGATACTGTAGTTATTAAGCGGGAATTACGTACATAACCCAGAAGTGTCGATCACTCTTATTTGGCCTATCAGTTAACGGTATATCTAAATTAAGAATACAGATCCCATGCACCAAATAATGGCCAATCAGATGGGGCATAGTGACCGCAACTCTTCTGATTGGTCCGCAAGTCAGAGCCGCACGAGAGATCGCTCGTGTTACATGCGAAGTCGTTCGTCCATGGAACGAAATGCCGCTACTAGTTTGTTCCCGCAAAAATCTAGCAGTAACCGTTCTAAAACCAATATATTTACTTAATACCGTAAAGTGATGGGCCTTATTCCATCGCAGATCGTACACTTCTGGGTCTTCTGGAACTTGAATAAAAATGATTAATTTATCTAGCAAAGGGGAACAACATTACTTTACTAT
>NC_090892.1:11028850-11033850 GCF_036669925.1 Montipora capricornis
TCTGTTAGGGTCGAATATTGCGCCGTGCTAGCGAAAACTGTGAATCGATATCACGGATTTTTTTTTCCTGGGTGCACTTGAATGGCTTGATTTTTTTCCGATGTGTTTCGAACAATGGCCGAAGACACAGACCAGCTTAAAAGTGTTTTGAAGGAGCGAGCGATAGAGCTGTATAACTTATGCGATCAAGACAGGAAGGGTTATATTACAAAGAATGAATTACAGAGCGTTATAGCTGAACTTGGCCTGCCTCTGGACTCAGCTCAAGTTAAGCAGACTTTCAATGAACTGGACGAAGATCAAAATGGCTACTTGACTTTAGAGGAGTTTACCGCGGGATTTGGGCTTTTCCTCGGGATACACTCCGAAGATGAAGGTAATGGAGGACTGGAGGAAATCTCATCAATCAACGATCCCGGCCAAGAGCTATTTTTCTTGTGTGACCCCGAAGGCAAGGGATACATCACGAAAGCAGATTTGGAAAGGGTGGCCGACGATTTGAACCTGAATTTTGAACAACTTGATTTCATTTTCGATAAACTTGACATTGACCAAAACGGCCGACTGACTATGGATGAGTTTGTGGAAGGATTTGGCTCGTTTCTGGGAGAAAATAACGTTGCGATGGAACTTGACTCGCCCAAACACGATTCGAATGAAGACGTCACCTCGCACATAGGACACGATATTTTCGAAAGTTCGGAGATCAACTTGGCATCGCCAAATCACGCGTCTGAAGAAGCCCTGTTTCGAGAGATCGTTGAAAGCGTTGGAGAAGATATATTTACTGGGTAAAATATAATGTTTTTGTTGTTGATTGCGCATTTTGATCTGACTAGCGTCTCATAATGAGTTAAGTGTTGGTTACTCGCTCATATCAAATTTGGCGCGTTTGCGAGCCTACAGTAAAAGCTGAACTTTATTATTGTTTTGATTTATCGCAGACTTTGTTATGTTAGGCTCTGATATGCAAGCTTCTTGAAAGAAAAACGTGATTTTGTTTTCGTTTTGAAGGTTGTGCTTGCATTCGCGTCTCCCTAATACCCTTGGGGGTTGAAATCTTTGTTTACATGTGTATTTTTCCCGCAAGAAACGGGTCAACGATTTTGATTCCGCCTTCGTGTTTCGAACATCAGATCAGAATCGAATATTAGATTACACCACTTTGTAGGACATGAGATTTTTTCCAGTTATCAAAGTATTTTGCGGTAGTTAGCGTACTTATAAAACTCATCGTTAACAAAAGGCGGAAATTATCCACTTTATAATTATTCAAGTCCCCATTGTAAACATTATCATTTTCCTGCTGATCACTATAAACAAACTAGCTTGAATTTTGTCATATCATTTTAAAAAACCCTTGCCGTTAAAAGCATTTTGACTTCCTGCCTCCGTAGGAAAGGAGATTGAAGCGGAAGTTGTCAATTTCACGTGTAAGAACTTTCAAATTTTATCGTTATTAAATGGTCGTCAGTGTTCGTGCGTCTCTTGTTTTGGATGGAAATACGTTAATTTTAATCACACAAAGGACGTGTAGACAAACAATTCTTTTGAATGTGACAGGAATCCACCCCTCTCTAGTTTTAAGCCAAGTTTCTTTCACCAGGCAATTTGTTGCGTAAAAAGTCTTATCAAAAACACCCTTAAAATGTTTTTTAAGACGTTAGATAATCTTACCGGCACTATTCTGCCTTATCTAGATGGCTTACAAAAGACCAACTGCGAGACCTGTGGGGGGCTCTTCGGAAGAACGATGTGCGGGGATTGCAGAAATTCGAGGAGTTTCTAGGCAAAGTTTCCACAGAAATAAGACGAGCCAAAATGGATTCCGAGCAGCTGGAGTCAGCTCTTAAGAGGTAAGGCAATTGCGTGCAAATTCATTACATAAAACAGGCTTTTCTCTCAAAACGCGTCTACAGTCATCAAATTTGGTTAAGTCATAAACAGGTTAATTTTTTATTTCGATATGCTATTAGGTACTGAAATTTTATCTTTGTTTATATGACGCGTAATTAATGATAATTGTTTTGTCTGGCTTGATTCTGCACTTTATTTTGCATGAAGGTGCATTTTAATTTCTGGACGCTCCGAAAACAAGAAAAACTCTGTACGATTCGTATTGTTTAAATGAGGGTGGAAGAAAGAGGAATAAAACTTTTATTGTGCTATCGCATCGATTATCTTGGAATTACTTCCTTACACTTGCCCACGCAAATAACATTTTGGAAATAAATACAGGCTTTGATGTGTTTAAACGTCAATCTGGTTGTTTGCTTTATTTTCCAACCTATAGAAAAGAATACAGTCCCAGTGGGTCAAGATTTCACACTCAAATTTTCATAGATATTTTCAGTAAGATTGAGGTCCTTGTGGAAAGACAGCAGCAAAGTTGTTTTCTGTGATGCTTCATGGTCCCTAATCTATAATGTATCAGACACAGCTTAGCATAATTGGTGTGATATCTCATTGACTATTTTACAAGACCAACCTCGAAAGGATATTACTCAGTTTCCAATAGAAAAATATTTTAATATTGTTGGTTTTTTCATTAGGGAAATGTTTTGATATTTGTCTAGTACTATTGTCAGGCAATTTTAAAAGGGTATCCATGGAAACAGTACAGTACTGCTAAAAGACCATCTAAAATGCAGTTTTAAAAAAATTAAAAAAGCAATTGAAAAAAAAAGCAAGTCCGTGATAATCTAGTATCATTTATCAAATTAATGTGATTGTTTGCAAAATTTCAGGGCAGGTCACCAAGCTACATTTTGAGATATTGCTCAACATCTCCAACAAAATTTATTTCTGTTTTTTTTGTGATTTTAGGTCACATTTTTATTTCCGGTCACTCATTTTGATTCCTGAGTTTTGATTATTGCGTGTGTGGCTCATTCATGCTCTCATTTACTTAAAACCAATTTTAGTCTTCTTAAGTGATGCCTGATGGCCCAAAACAAATCATCCTGAATTGTGATAAGTCCTTTGCTACCCTTCAGATACTTCCAATAACAGGAATCAGTTAGGTGCTGCCGCAAGTAACCCTGTGATTGACTGGTATACTATCCAGAGGGAGTGGCATTAGTCAAAGTTGCTTCATCCATGAAAACCGCAATAAACTCCAGTTGCATGAGCTCCTTTGGCTGTTGGCAACTTTAGCTGTTTGATTCGAAGAAAACATCCCTTGTGTGACTAGGAAATCCTTCTCCATGTAGACTACAACCCTGTAACTCTCTTATGAGTTACTGTTTTTTCAGAGAATCTTCATTGATTTTAGAATGGAATTTCTTGCTTAATTAATATTGCCATCTAAATAGTCAGTCAATGCACTGTGCATCTAATTATGTCACAGGTGCATAGATTAATTTTTGAGTTAAGTTATGATGTTAATCTACAATAAATATTGGCTTACTACTTGTCATGGGGTCCTGCTAGGGACCAGCAGTCTTATTGAGGAAGAGACTAAATAACTGGGAAACGGCAAAAAAAATAAAAAAATAAAATAAAATGAAATAATCCCTGTGTTCCCCAGTTATTCACTGGTCCCTTCTTTTCTCACTGCTGTATTATGTTTATCTTATGTTTGTTGGTCAACTAATGCACATGAGGGCATGCCAGTTGATATTCATTATGTTTGAAATTAATATTGTGATGTAAGGAAGGCAGAAATGGCAGACTTACTTGCATGTGACCACCTTGCAGAGTTAGACACATTTCTGGTTTCCTACGGACCGTCATTTACAACATTTAGACATATTAAGCATTTACAATGGTGCTCTGTTGTCTATGCTATTGCAAGTTAGCTTTGTTATAATGCCTTTTGTTCAATGAAAACTTTTCTCTCCAATTCTACGCAATAGTAAAACGAATTCCCATGATGTAGAAGTCCAAAAGTTATACGAGGAGATGGAACAACAAATACGAATGGAGAAAGAGAGAATTCGTAATGAGGTAAGACTCATGAAATTGCAAGATTTTTGTCTTGTCTTCCTTGCTGGTATCTTTGAAATGTGTTGTTTCATCATTTTCATAGGTGCCAACTCTCCCGGATTATCCGGGAGTCTCCCGGATACGGAACGAATCTCCCTGTCTCCCGTACGGGTCATTAAATCTCCCGGATAAAAACGAGTCTGTACCTTATACAGACGTTTCTCCATTCTAGCCTCAAATTGCTTCCCCAAGTTTAAAAAAAAATCTATTTTTTCAAACTCGTTTCATTGTTTCTTAATGCACTTCTTCATCTCTGAGTTTCAAACACACGTTAATAGAACTAAACAAAATGACTTCCTTTAGCTATCATAGCCATATAACCGATTGTTTGATTGGATCTCCGATTAACCAATAAAAATTCTTGACATAAGTACCCTGTTTTCCCGCAAATTCACAATGGCGGCAGAACATTCTTGTATTCTGAAGGAGCTGCTGGGGAATGGGTGGGTGCATTTAAGAGGGGGGGGGGAGAGGAGGGGAGGGGGAGTGTGTAGGTTGATCGAGGGGGGAGGGGTGGGGTTGACCGGCTGGAAAAAATCTCCAGATTTTAGATCTCCATAGGTTGGCATCTCTGCATTTTATACTCCCAATATGAACAATGGTTGATCACTGATACTTCTGTTATTTCTTTTTCACTAAATGGCTTGGAATTGTTTTGTGTTATGAATTAAATACATGTTTGGGATTTAATTCAGCATGGGTTTGTCAATAATGAAGGCACTGAAAGTTTAAAGACTGTACAAGGAAACCTTAACTGTTTGAGTGACTGAATCTTCAACTCCGGCAGCTCCCCCAGGGGCCAGCTTTGTGGCTTTTTACACAATGCTCCCTTAGAATATTGTTCACACCAACCTATCATTTTTCTAATATTGTCATTACCGTTTTCTGCTTAGAAAGAGAAAATTTTAGTTTTTGATGTCATCAGCGTACCCTACAATATTTCATAATCCAATTCTTTCACCCGTCTGTATTTAATTTTTTGCTATGTTTTTTCTCTTTGATTACTTACAGCA
>NC_090892.1:11038850-11061350 GCF_036669925.1 Montipora capricornis
GAGCTACGTAGGTAAAGGCCGACGGAGTTTTTATTCAAGAATTTTAACTTTCTGTTTACACACGGCTGAAGTAATGGACATTTCTGTGGTTTTAATCTGTCAAACTTTGTTTGAAGAGCGCGTCTTGGACCTGCCCATTATCACAACATCACACCTAGAGTGATCGGCATGGCATATTATGCTTGTTATGGCGTACACAAGTCGCACACAAAATTGAGTGGAAAAACAGACGTCATGGTTTGATAGGCCGTTTTATGATCTTTGTGTTGGCAAAGTAGATTTTGGAAATCTGAATGGCTCAATTCCCAACGTATATTTCTCGACTAGATCCCCAGTTTCGGCGTTTTGTTAGCGTTGTCAATGTCCACTCTTCGTCGGAAAATTCCATATCGAAGGACGATTCGTCTAAAGACGGAGCGGCATCTTTGCAATCTACAAGCTCGTTCTCTGACTCGAACCAAGAGGTTCTCTCTGTTGACGCTTACACTGAAGAAGACTGGCGTCGAGCTCGGCGTGCACAGAGTCAAGTTTCCGAACTTTTCTTGGAGTTCGTGAACATTCTGAGCAGTGACAGCGACACGTCCCTCGGAAATTATCGCGATACTGGGTTTTCTTCTTGTACTTCGAGCTGTCCAGGACGAGAGGGAAATCCGCATTATATCCGTAACTCGGAGCAACGGGAAGGTCACGCAGGAATTAGGGATGATTGCTTTGAAGATGATTCTGTATTTTGGAGTGATGACTACGATGAAAATTTTCATAAACAACAGAGAAGTGATCAGTGTTTGCAAAAGCGGCCCGCTATGGTGAACAAAGAGGTAGAGACATTAGATTGGCCTCTTGGCGGGTCCCTTTCTAGTCTGGATAGAGGTAAAACATACTGCAATGAAACACAGGGACAATTAGAGAACGTCAGCGATACTAAACCGCGTGACACTTGGAAGGAAGACAATGCTGGTGCGTTCTCACTGCGCAAAGACCGTGACACCGTTGGCGCACAGAACATGTCACGTCAGTCAACTAGAAGCTTGGATGAATTGTCCTCTGTGGAGTCAGAGTCGGGCTACGCTCCGGATTTTATCGAAGATGGCTATTCGTCCACAAGTAGCGCTGACAGCAGCCTTGTGTGTTTCGCGCTTGTAGGCAAGAACGGTGATGAGGGAGCGAAGAGAAAGTTGGCTTCGAGAGGTACCCACCCAGAGGGCAAAAAGAAGCAGAGACGTGGCAAAGTAGATTCAGAAAACCTTCAGTCCGGAAATAGTAAGAGAGATCCCGGACTTAAGGCGTGTGTCGTGGCCGGGATATCAGGGGGACCTGCTGTAAGAGTCTTCCGAGATGAAGATCCGAAGATATCAAAGAGACCAAAATCAAAGTCTGCTCCGAAATATCCACCTGAAGATTCCCGGCGCTATTTTGCAATGGTGGATGATGACTTCAGCGATCAAGGCGCCTCCAGAGGGCTACCGTTTGAGCAAGAGAGGGCTGCAGTTACTGATCGTGAGTCTGTATTTGCCTTGTTTGCCTCCCCGGGAAATCCGTCGAAAAGGGATGAACAAGCTAAGAGAAAGCGGGATACAGAAGAAGCGATTGTCCGCGGTCCAGCAGGTGTCCGTCCCCACGAACAAGTTTTACTTGGCCATTCTGGAAATTGGAGTCAGAAAAAAGCTCACTTCAAGGAAACTGCGGGTCCTCTCAAATCAGAGGTAACTGTCGCAGACAAGAGTGCCGGAAAACGGGATGATTCATCTTCAAGGAACGGAAAAGTAACGTTTCACCACAAACCTTACAGGCGCGGCGAATTGGATAACCTTCCCAAAAGCAATTGGATGGGAGTTTCAAAGGAAAGAGTTGATTCTGACCTCATGTCAAAACAGACACCAAGAGGAGGACACGGCATGTATGAAGGCTCTGGCGCAGGCAAACAACCGTCTGTTGGTGCCCAGATGAAGCGAGTTCCTGGAAATTTGTCTAATAGTCAGGTCAAGTATAGGAATGTTAAAGATAAAGTAGATTCTTTCAAGCTGCAATCAGCGGAGAGGCAAGCTATCGGTAAGCCTGCATTCGGTCGCCAAAGACAAGGTGATAACTTAGAAGAAACCAAACCGCAAGATGTGACGTATGAAAGGGCACCGCGAAATGATGCTCCTCAGCCGAAACGCCCAGGTGCACGAAAAACGTCCGAAGAAAGAGTATCCGATTGGTTTCCAAGAGAACGAGTTTGGGTGAGGAATAACACGAGCGAATGTGCTTTCTCCGAAATACGTGGAGATAAGAAGGTAAATGATCAATGTCCACCATTAAAACCAGACGAGTCGGCCCTAACAAATGAAAACGTGGAATATAACACGACTATTCAAAGCGATGAAGCTTTGTTGGAGAAAGATTCTTCCAACAAAAATTTTACTGATACGATCACGGAGGCCGAATTCGTGATTCCTGTCAGAAAAACTATCCATAAGACCATTCAGGGCTTCACTTTGGATGACAGCTATGTTGAAGGGGAAACCAGTTCGAAGAAAGAAGACCATGTTGCTGTAGCGATTGAGGGAGAAAAATCTTTAATAAATAAAGCCGAAAATGGTGTTATGCGAGGTGAAGATAAGGAGGTACCTGTCAAGATTCCACCGGAAAGCCTTCAAGAAAAAGTAGGACGAAAGAGAGAAAAAGAAACAGAGTTAGTTGAGCACGGAAAGGCCGTCAAGATAGATAACATGAGAAGAAAAAGGATTTCCGATGCAGGTGTGAGCAATTTTGCCGATGAGGATCGGGGATTGACGTCTGGAGAAAAGTCGGGTATCTTTACAGCTGTATCCAGTGTTGACAGAGGGAGTCACGGAAGCGACGTGAGTGACACCAGCTTTTCATCGCAAACGCCAGACGAAATCGAGTATCCTGTAGTGGAGAAAACGCGCGAGGACCTGCGGGATTCTGAAGCTGAACTCATTAAAAGCAGGCGGCAAAAAGCTCAGCTTGTGACAGACCAACTCGTGGGTGGTCTCTCTCGGCGTCCCAGGTCACCGAAAACACGGGAACCGAAGTTCAATCTCGTCAATAACAGGAAAGTCAGCGAGAAAGAAAGACGGGCAACAGATCGTTCAGTTGAGAGCAACATGCTTTTGGAAACATCAAGCAAGAACTCTGAATTGTGCCCAAAGTTGAAATGTGATTTGTCTCCTCGAAGTGAAAGTACTGATAGACCTTCTGGAGATTTCGAAAGAGCTGGTAAACCTGTGGCAAGAAATAGCGATGATCCGTCACTGAGAATTAAGCCAGTAATTGAAGGGAATGGGGAAAAATCCATTACAAAAAAAGAATCAGGGACACAGCCCTTTTTAGAAGATGAAAGTCTTATAAACAAGGAGAACGTTGAAGATGTCAACAGTAAAAATTACGCCGATGTCTCCTCAGGAGAAGATATTAGTCGGGCAAAATGTTTTGTCGAAGAAGGTGTGACCTTTACTCCTAGCTCATCTTGTGGACAACGAAGTCAGAGTTGGCAAAAAGACAAGACTATGGAAACGTGGCGATCTGCCGTTCAACGTAATGAAAGTAAAGTGTCTTCTTTTCCGGTAGAAGACGGTCCCTTTTGCGGAGAAGCAGTTCAAAGTTCTGATAAACAGGCAGAAACAGCTTTGGCTTTGCATGGCAAAGAAACGACAACAGTGGTGATGCCACTTGACATGACGGGAAAGTTGGAAGTAAAAGATTTTAGACAGGATGATGAAAAGCTGACCAGAACAGACTCGCCGCCTGAGGACAAGTCGCGGGATAACCGAGTCTCAATTGGTACAAGTCTCTTGTGCGCAAACGATTTATCCGAAAGACGTGGCATAGCGGAAGATATATGTTTTGTCGATGGCAACGAAATTTACCCTGAAGCTGGAGCCTTACCTACAGAAGCTACATTGGAGTTGAATCCGCTAGGTGTTCAAGAGCGGCCGGCACAATTTGCTCAGGATAACGAAGCTTTGTCGGACTACGATACTGAGATTAAATTTTTAGAAGGAATGGCTCTTAACGAAATTGGTTGTTTTGCTAAAGACGTGGGCAACAATGCAACAGCATCACGTAACACTGAAGTTGAAGAAGTCGTCTGCACATTCGACGGGCTTGACCATGGTCCTCTGCCAATGAATAACCCGACAAGGGACCTCCTGAGTGAGACCTCTTCTGGAAAGAGCCATTCCAAGCTAGTCGGAGAAAAACGAGTTTTAAATGTGGCTGTCAGTGGCCAACATAACCTCCACATCCACGAAAGAGAGGACAAAGCTGAAGCAGGGGACCCAGTAAATGCTTCCAAGGTTCATTTTGGTAAACTGCTGGTATGCGATGGAAAATCGGTATGTGGAACAAGTAATCACGCGTCCTCACAGGGGCACAGTGAGAATGCATTAAAATCAGAAACCCATGAAGGTGTTTCTTGCAATGAAGACATCCACTGCGATTGCCTACAACAGTATCTGCTTCAAGGCTGGAATTCGGAAGGGAAAAGAAATCATCATGAGATGCCAGAGGCCTCATCCACAAGGCACGATTTTGATGCTGGTTTTGAAGGCAAATCCGCAGAAAAACCCGCAAGCGCCGCTTTTGTTGGAAAGGTTTTAGAAAAGGAACGCCAAGTTGCTGTGATAAAAGAACTTGGTGATCAACCAGTGTATGAAAATAAGGGAAACCAGACTTCAAGTCCATACCACTTTGTGAATGCTGAATGTCAAACAAATGTGCATCTTGAGGTCTGTTCTGAAGGATCACGCCTCCAGCAACATGATGTTGAATGCCAGACCGAACTTTTCTCCAAAGCTTTAGCCAGCGTGGGTGTCCAGGTCGAAGTTCCTGGCACTTCCTTCGAAGACGAAAGCCAGCATTGGGAGGCGTTGCTAAGGGATGACATGGTTCGTGGAGGGCGTGGCATCGACGGGGACCGAGAAAATGTGCCGGATTGTGAACTTCCCGTGACATCATCAAAGGGAAGCCAGGTAGATGCTGATATCAAGAAACGCGACGTCATTGGATCTTCACACCAGCCTATCTTAGACAATGGGGAATTGCAGATGTCAAGAAATGATTTCCCTGAGTATGTTAACGGAGAAATTTCTACTGCAGACTACGACTCGCGTCCAGTTGTTTCCGTCGTGAGCAAAGAGAGCCAAACGTCGCTAGAAAATATGTATGTGGCAACGTCAACCCAGTGCGATTTGTTGACTGTTCAAAGCAGCAAAAACGAGGCAACAATGAAAGGTGATGAGAAAGGATGTCAAACGTCTCTGGACGACGATCTAATTCTTGCCGTTTCGAAAGAATGTCAGACCTCCGCTCTATCTCGTGCTACTGAAAAGGATAAAATCACTGGCATAGAGACTACAACTACAATCTCGTACCAAAGCAAAGAGTGTCAAACACTTTTGGATGATTCGTTTCTTGTCAAGGCGTTGAAGGAATTCCAGACTACTTTGTCACGTTGTACTCCTGAGGAGCCTGAAGTTGCAGTATTAGGGATAAAAGTCACAGGGGATAAAAAAGAAACATTGGAAGCTGTGTCGTCCATTCCTGCTCTACAGACGCAATGCCCTCTCTCGGGTTCCGATCTCTTTGGAGAGTGTCCAGGGCTGAAAGAGGAGAACGAAAAGGTCTACGAAAGCAAAGAAACTCAAACAATTGTCGACTCTGATCTTCTTTGTGCAACTACAAAGGGATGTCAAACCTCTCAAGAAAATTTAGAGGTGGAGACTAACACATCCTTTGAGATCAAGGAGTGCCAAACATTGCCTACATACGACCTACTTCTTGCATCGTCTAAGGCGTGTCAGACTTTGATAAAAGAGATTGAAATATCCCACCAACATAAAGAGTGTCAAACATTTCCGGACCTCGGCCTTGTTCCTACATCATCAAAGCGATGTCAGACCCCTTGGCTTGTAACTTCCGAAGAAGTTGGAAAGATGACGAAAACAACTCAGCGTGACATAGAATGCCAAACTCTTCTGGATGCCAAGGATGTTCTTGCTACATCAAAGCAATGTCAAACTGTATGGGTCAACAACTTGAAAGAGAATGAAAAACTAGGAGAAAAGGAGGAAATATCGAAGACGAACAAAGAGTGTCAAACAGAGACTTTTTTTGAAATTCCCGTGCAATCTTGCCCTGAAAGACCGAATGGGATTCAAGCCATCAAGAACAACAGCAAAGAATGTCAAACGGATACGTCGTGTATTCATTTGGCGGCATTGTCAAGGAGAGCTGATGCCGTCTCAAACAGCACCCAGACTGAAGACAGTCCTCCAAGGAACAATTCAAATTGCCAGTCTAAAGATAGTCAAACTGCCGTCATTGTATTATCTTCAAAAAGTTGTCAAACTTCAAGCTCAGAATCTTCCGTTAATTGTCATGACAGAGAAAGCCAGACTGTTCCTGAAGGTGACGTTGACCTTCTGTCATCGAAAGAATGCCAGACAATGCCCTATTCTCTGGAAGAGCTACAGTTTTTGATTGGCCACGTAAAAGGTTTAGAAGATGTGAAGCTCTGTAACGTTGCACAGGCTGAAGAGTCATCCGATACTTCTCGTTCGCTTCCTATGGGGGTTTTCCAAGATGCCAGCCATCCTTCCTGTGATGGGGAAGCACTCGGCGACGATGAAGCAGCCATCTTTGACTTAACATCGCATGGTCGTGGAGGTGACACCCGACTTTATCAAACTGCTGCCAAATCAGAGCGTTTACGAGCAGACTCTCCGTTTCCAGTTTATTTCACTGAGGTTGGCTGTCAAGCTGTGTTATGCCATTGTGGAAGTTTTTTTGATGAACGTGAAAACCATGATACTTGTTCTAGCGTGGCAACAGACAACCAAATCGGGTATTTTTTATGTTTTCGTGCTTTCGTGAATAGTTTGGTTTTAATACTTGACCATTTACCATTTAAAGTGATTTATTTAATCAGCAGTAAGAAAAGCATACCCGGAGACGACAAATTAACTGGAAAGATCAATTGAGTATTTAAGCTAGGAAATGTGTGCTAAGAGATAGTTACTCGGACGTATTAAGAAATCGAACGAATGACTTTCCGATCAGTAGCGGGTTTCTCTATCACTCACCTACAGGAGACATCTGTTAGCCTTAAAGAAGTTGACTTCCGCGGTAAGGATAACATTAGGGACCTTACGATTCAAGACTGCAACGTTGACGAAACTTCAAATTTGGTGATTTCACGTCGTCGTTATGCAGAGAACCGCAAAAATACGTGCAGCAGGATTATTTATGCTCTTTTAACCAATGATATCATTGTTTTATGGTGTTGTTATTGCCGTCGCTGTCATCGTTTCTTAAGCTCCTTCTTGGATTACTTTCGAAACACAGGCCATATTTTCACGAGCGGTTTCTCAGGTAGCTAAGCGAGTGACAACCGAAAATTCCGTGAAAACAGTTCCTTTCCCAACTTGCTTAAAGTTAAGGACGGTGCCTACTATTGCTATGGCGCATACGTTCTGCGCATCTCGAGACACTCGGATTTCATATGGGTGATGCTCATTAATACAGGAATATTCTTGCACGGTTCAAAACTATGCAGAGAAAGCAGAACTTAGCAAGTGCTCTTGGTATTCAAAAAGAAAATTGGGGGTAACGATGCATTTTTCAGAGATAATTAAGCTTCAATTTGGAAAAGAGCGACATACATTGCTTTGTATTTCAAAGCTTTTTACAAATATTGTTGATTAATTATCTTCGAAAAATGCGTGGCTACGCCCAATTTTCTTTTGGATTTCAATAACACTTGTTAAGATCTGCTATTCCCGCATATTCAGTAAACCGCGCAAATATACCTTTGAATTACTAGGCACCGTCCTTAAGCGTGTCGGCAAATTTCAGTAGCATTCTCATTAAATTAAATTACTTTCGGCCAATGAGGAGTTGCTTTGCGGTTTTTCAAATCGGAAATACAACAGGCGTGCTATTTTTATTATTTTTATTATTGTTTTGGCACGTGCTCTCTCCTCACTTAATCTTACCCTTGAAAACATGTATCATTTTTAAGTTGTTCAACGAAGTCTTCAAACAAACCACTTTCACGAATGTTAAGCGAGACAAAGGCTGTGATGAAAACACGGCCATAATCATCCTGCTCGCTCTGCATGGCACGTGCGTTTTACCCTTTTGATACCAAATGCACGTTCTGTTTTGGTGCACAGAGCACGTGCGTCTTACCTTTTAAGGCAAAAATGCGTGTGCGCTGCACATGTGGGCGTTTCATTGCATTTGAAATCACCAAATTTAAGTATCTGCGGAGAACATGAGCAAATAACAGTAAATTAAGAATTCGTTTTCTTCTTTTCTTTCTTTTCTACTTCAAAAATGAAATTCGTCCGTAATACCGAGGTTCCATTAAGCGGGGAGTCTTCAAGGCGAGAGTTGACTCCCTAAATTTTGCCATTCCTTGCGAATGCACTTCTCCTGACTCTTACTGCATTCTCTTTGTAGGGCGGCCATGCGTGTGTCTGAGGGTATGCAAAAAGAGCAAGCCAGTCTCATAAAGCAGCTAGACATTCTCAGGTAAGCGATCGAGAAGAACTCTCATCTTATGGGGATGAAGTCTGCAGTGGATTGGGAGTTTACTTTTGACGAAGTCGCTTATTGGTGTATTAGGTATATGGTCTGCAGTGTAGAGGGGAATGAGTATTGTACTGTAACCATATTAGCAACAAAAAATTAGAAATGCCGGGATTAAATAATGCATTGCATCTTGTGAATTTTGTTGATGAGTAGCGTGGTAGCCTCTGTATTAATTGTGAGATTTAGCATCGCTTTTACGGCAAACGTTAGGCTAAAATTTGCGTTTTTACCAAAATCAAAAAAAAAAATTCTTTGATCGTAGTTCATTTTTCCTTGTTAGAGCAGTTTTGAAATGACTGTCGAAAGTAATTGTTGCGCTTGGTGATTGGTTTAAAAATCCCGTGCCAGTTTATCAACCAATGAGAAGGAAAACCAAAACCAATTGCGACTTGTACGCGCGATTTTTCCCGCGCTTTGAGCAAGTTACACGGAATTGCTACGAATTTGGATTGGTTCATTGCGCAGTTTGCACCTGCTGTGATTGGTCGAAATAATGACTTTGGTATTTTTTTTACGACACTCAATTGAAAACCACTCTACCAAGTAACATCCCAAATGAGAGAGAAGTTACATGCTTTTACGACAACCAACAGCCCGCCGTGTGACGTTTTCCGTTTCACGCAGACGCCACGCTAAATCAGCTCTCTAATGACTTTTTTCGTTGTCAGGGATATGAATCAGAAACTCAGGGATGACAAGGACGCGATTGAGGCTGCGCACGAAGCGGTAAGTTTGGTGGCCATTTTAGTCGGCTTTTAGGGGTAGGGTAAGGGTCAGCAAAACGTGCCTCTGCCTGGCATGGACGGGGTGAAAATCTCTTAAAAGCACTATAAGGTTTCTAATTCCGTTTTATGAAAAAGTTGTTTGCATTTTTAAGCAACTGTGTTGGGACAGTTTATCCTGTGAAAAATGCGTATATATTTCACGTGAAATAGGCTAGGGTAGTGTTATAGCAATGACTTTCGTTTGATCATGAAATTCTATGAAGACTCACAGAGGTTGGGGCTGTGTTAGGTAGGGGACGGGAGGGGTGGAGGATGTGGGCTACGGGCTGCAAGAGACCTTACAATCTATGACGGCGACTTCCACGAAAACGTCATTTATTATTGCCACTTTCTCAGTGTTTCGTGATTATTCCAGTTTGCTCATCTTCGACAAACTATATCCGAGCTATCCAGGAACTGAATTAGGAAGAACAGTGTTAAAACTAAGAGAGAAAATAAAACACTGGCCGTTGTGTCGTCGCGTCTTCCTTATAACTTGAAATTTGGTCATTTCACGTTGCATATTTGCAAAGAACGGGAAAGAAATATAACAAACTTCAAAGCGCACGTGCAGAGCAATTGTTTTGCTCATTGAAGTCTATTGTTTGGTGGCGTTCTCGCTAACGTTGCCGTCCTGGATCGCAAAGTCGCTACAGTCGCACCGCCAACCTCGTTCCCAGCGTCTCTCTTCTTCCCTTCACCGGAAGGGAAGAACAGAGACCCTGGGAACCAGGCTGTCGCACCGCCAGTTTTCGTACATACCAGCTTCACACAGAGCCTATGAAACCACTACTGACGTCAAGAAAACACGCACGGAAATCTATCCAACGCATTTCGTTTGCATTGCGTTCAAAAACAACACACCCCGCTTTCTACTTGTCATCTCCTTCGCTATACTTTCCAGTCTTTTTTATTCCCCTACTGTTAAATAATGGAAGTAACGAAGTAACAAAAAGAACTGAACTAGCAATTTCTTAATTTAGTAACATTAATAATGCCATTTAACTAACTGACTTGTTTTTGCCAATGCTTTATTGCGCATGTGCGGATTGTCTCCTTCTGGATTGCCCTGACAGATGCTAATGGCTGTATGTATTTGTTTATTTTTGGCTTTTGTTTGTTTGCTTTGCTTTTTGGTTTTGTTAAATTTTGCTATCAGCATTTCTTAACCTTAGCGTTTATTGCAGTGCATAGTTTTCATCAAAGAGTAATTTGTTTTTTTTGTGAAACAACGAAGACTCGCGATTCTTCGTAAGTGTAAATAAATGCTGAAGGTTAATTTTCAAGGCTCTGTTCTTAACTTACCCACTTAAAATGAAAGTAAAAGTTGAAGATACTTTTGCAAGTTAATACTAATATTGTTATTGTTTCAATTAGTTAATCCCTTTCGGTTGTAAATTTTGTTCCGCGTAAAAAAAGCCGGACGTACTAATCTAAAGCACGAGGCAAAAACATGCCATTATCTACATTCTCTCCTAACGTTGAGCTGACGAAAGTTTGTTTAAATGACAGTGATGTATTTCCTTCTTTTAAGTTAATTTTCATACCACCCTAAATTTCAAATAAAGCCTTTGATTTATTCTTATCAATCATCATTTTGTGTAATGCCGTGGCTGTTAAGCCCAGCAATGCACAGGTAACCCAAATTTCGCGGTTGAACATTTACGCGGGAGTTTTAGCACTGCACGTGGCAACAGAAAGGAAAATTGCACGTTGTTAAAAAACGCCGTTAATGCAGGCATGTTTTGCATTCCCCTTGATTTTTGTGCTGTCCACTGTGTAGAAACAATTTGGAAACATTTGTTCCCATCGTTGTCGAGGTTCTGTGTGGATAGGTGAAACCATAGGGAAACGATAGATGAAAACTATTTTGTTCGTTTTAACCGAGATGAAAATCAAGAATTTGAAAATGCATTACAGCAATACGTCACCTATTGTCATTAATGTGTCAACCAGATATCTACTGGCCGTAGAAACAGAGGATTCTTTTGTTGTTTGGTTGGCAAAATTTAAATATCAAACGAATTGTTTATAAACAGTGAAGTTTCCTATAGAGGACAAGACCTTAATTTCTTGGGGGTGGTCCCTTCACCGCAGTTATCGCCGTTGGCTAAAACTCCTACTTCCTCCGCTATGCTTCTGTGGAGCATTCGATTCAAGCTGTTTGACGTAAACCGATTTAAATTTTCTTTTGTCGTCATAAGTAAACATACAAGTAAACGTAAAATTAAGTTTCTAATAAACACTACTTGTTAAACAGAAGAAAGAGAGAGGCAACAGTCTCAGCGATGAGATTGAGGAAGCCGAGGTAAGCGAAAGATAAAAAGTAATCAACACCGAGGTTCTTTAAACTAGTTTTAAGTAACTTTTCTTCTTACAACTCTTGTCGAGTACGGGAACTATTGTACCTATGCCAAGCTCTATAAAATGCAGCCGTGCAAACCTTAATTAACAGCGGCATTGAAAGCATTTACTGACATTCTGAACTTCCCATCTCATTGGTGACTGTCTTTGTGTGTCTTAAACTTAAAATGTGGCTCTCTTTAAGCGCAAATCAATCCACCTTTAATAGAACTTAATTCCGCTTAATCTTTAAGTTTAAAAGATGTCAACCGTTTCAAAAGAAAACATCTAGTCTGCTCTAAATAATAAGCACTGAATCCGTATTGTTAATAGACCATTTTACAGTTGTGTGCTTAGTTACCTGGCCTTTGAATGTAAGTGAGGCTGGAGTTGATTTTGCTTTGATAGATACCTCACTGCTTTTCTTATGTAAATTCCTATAATTAGCATGAGAACAAGGTTTCTATCAAAGCAAGGTCAACTCCAGCCTCACTTTCATACAAAGTCTATGTTAACTAAGCACACAACTGTAAAATGGTCTATTGGTATAATTGCAAAGGTGATTATTGAAAATTCTCTCCGCTGATTGGTTGCTTTTGAGGAGATTATTACGCGATATTCACGTAAGCGGTTTTTTTTTTTCAAAATGGCCGCAAGTCGAGGTGACAGACGAAGAAATGAACTGTTTTAAAGAAAATGCATATTTTTCAAATAATCACCTTTGTAATTATACTAAAACAATTATTCACCTCAGGCTCGGTGAATATCAGTGAATAAAAACCTTGATTCACCGCGTTTTTGCACCTCGCCTTTGGCGAATAATTATCTGTTAACACTGAAAAATGTGAAAATGTCAAAAAATAACACCTTGAAATCCGCACAGGACAAGTAAATTAAAAACTGAACTCCAAACCCCTCTCCGACTCTACATCAGTAGTCCATTTCTTTTCTGAAATCTATCTTTTGTACTTATTTCTCGTACGTATGTTTGGGATTGGAACATTTAGTCCTATAAATTGTGACGGCCCACGCTCATGGTTGTGACGGGTGTGCCTTCGCCTTTGCTGGGATCATGTCTTTTATATCATGTCTTTTAGGAGAATGAGCCATTAGATCCTGGGAGTTGAAGAGTTAATTGAAGAAACACCTTGTTTAATTTTATCGAGTATTTCTTCAAACCACGACACAGCACGATTCCTAGATTGCCAGCTAGAGTGAAAAGGATTCAATTTCTAACAGGCCTTGTTTTAATCAGTTCCATTCCATTCTCTCACGCTTCTAGAAAAAGAGCAAGGTTTCTCGTCAAGGCTCGCAGATGTCCAGGTACTTGAGGAGAAAACGGAATGCGGGCCCTGGTGAGACGTGGGGAAATCAGACTTCAATGGGATCGCTCAGTGAGGATGATACAGACGGAAGGTTTGTTTGGATTGGCTTTCATGAAAGGATAGTAACTTCGCGAAAATCTTTCCTTACCATTGCCTAGTTCCTAGGTCTCTGTTTTTCATCGCGGTCCATCCGTTCCCGGTCACGTGGTCTGAGCCCTCGTCATGTTGACGTCACCAGAAAGGATTGGCACTCAAGGGCTATAGATGGTTTTCAATCACTTGATGAAACGGTTATGTTGGTGCACAAAAAAGTGTTTTGCATTATAATAGAGTCAAATTCCCAAGAGACTTTTTCCTCAATTGTTCTGTGCATCAACATGGCTGCTCTGACGACAGGTGAAAACCATCTGTAAAGAAAAAGACATGCAAGAACGCGGCGGGGCCTTGTGCCGGCTAGCCTAAAGGCCGGGACACAATAGGCGATAAGTCGCTGCAACATTTCACGGGGACAAAGTCGCTGCAACAATTCGCCTTGTTTGTCACGATTACTTTTGTGATAATCATTGTCGCTGCGATCAGTTGCACGAATTCACAAGTTTGAATTCGTTTGAAATTCCAGTTTGAAACCAGTTTGAATTCGTGCGACTGATCGCAGCGACAAAATTTGCGAAAGCAGCGTTGTCGCACCGCGTGTACACTTCCGGCAACAAGTCGCTGCGACGAAATATATATGAATCGATGAGAGAGCGTCATATGGTCCGCCATATTGAATTAGAAAACTAGTTCACATTCCCCCTCATACGAGATCACTGTGTGTGCACCGAACAGGCGTCGTGTCGCAGCGACTTGTTTTGCAAGTGGTACACACGGAGCGACTTGTCGCCTGGTGTGTCTCGACCCGTAAAAGTCGTTTTGATTAGCTGAAAATCTATTACAAGTTCCAGTCAATCCTCGAGTCTCTTGCAGCTCGGTAGTGGAATCTCTGAAGTTTATTTTCACGACTTTTAACAAGCATCCAAACCTGAAATCGGCATTTCGAAGGTTCGGAGATTATCATATTCTTTTCCGTGTATGCCCGTGTGAAAACAGAAAAAAAGATCACCATTTTAAACTTCGTGATGTTACTCAGATTTTTGAACTTGAATAACCATTAAATTAAATTAAAAGTCTTGAACCCATTTAAACCTCAAGAGATGACTGAAAAGCGTTTTTGTAATCACAAAGGCAATTGAATATTAAAATAGTTAGGTTTGTTAGATCTGTCTACTTTTTTTAAACCTGCCTTAAACCTTCGTAGGCGAGCCTCGAGGCATGGCAAACGTCGCGATATGAAAAAGCAAGGCTCGGTGATGTCTTCCTATTTTGGCATGGCCTCAAATAACAGTCTAAGCGGGTAAGTTAATGTTAACCCGATGTCTAACTTCTCCTTACCGCATTGGCATGTAAGTTGTCACGTTGAGAAGAAATGAAAGAGAAAAAATCTTAATTAACGCAGTTTATCGACCTGTTAAAATTGTTGCACATAAATATCTCATAGCTGCTTATCCAAGTACGATAAACGTTTTGTAGTAACTCTTAAAACGGATATCAAGGATAGATTGGAAATTACCTTAATTAATGTAAAACAAGGATATTAAAGCATTCGTTGGAGGTGAAAAGAGAGATAAACATGATCAACACTGGTGTTCTGAGAAATTACCCTTTTTTAAGATGAATACAATGTTAGATCATAAAAAGAAATTTTCTTTAATTTTTAGACGTTGGCTTGGCTTCGGGGTGCGAAAACTGCTGGGGACTTTTGGGCTTGCGTTCCAGGACTTCTAAAGCCTGGTTTACACTGCGACATCAGCATAAACATAAGCTTAAGCATAATCTGTGTAAACCGGGAGTTACATAAGCACAAGCAGATGCATAAGAAAAAGAAATCGTTTCCATTTTCTTATGCTAATGCTTATGTCACGTTAATAACTGTTAATAACTGTGTAAACCGGTGCAACATACATAAGCATAAAACTGACCACCATTTTGGAAACGTGGCTCGTCTCATTCTCCAGCGAGTTTCTTTCTGGAGCTAACTGCACTTGCGTATGTCACTTCTCTTATGCTTAATGCAACAAGTGTGAACTTCGTGTAGTTTATCCTTATGTCGCAGTGTAAACCAGGCTTAAGAGACGACGGCGGCGGCCATGGTAACGACGCAATTAAAATCAGTATTATTATTATTATTATTATATTATTATTATTGTTTCCTGGCATGAGGATAATAATCGTTCTACACGTGCGGCACGAATTTTAGTACATTTCTTTGTTGCACTGCAAGGAAATATATTAGAATATGTTCCACACGTGCTGCACGATTATCTTGCTGTAGCGTAGCCATTGCCACCAACCGTCCGCGGTCGTCTTTATCTAAACTCCCTGAAATGACTCCAAACCTTTCAGGACAAAAGGCAGTCTTTTATCTTAAAGTTCTCCCAGAGAATGACGAGGCAGTGAATACATGATCACGCTCTTATGTTTAACCTTAAAGCCCTTGACCCGGTTGTTTGAAAGCTGATTAAGTTAATCTGGGATTAGCGCAAACTTTTGTTACACGTTTTCAACTTTTTGGTGAGACTTTCTTTTGCTAATTTTTGTTTTTCAAGATTGACTTCTTCTAATGTAAAGTTTTGCCAAATATCAACGTTGAACAGCATTTGGCAGTAGAGAAATAAACTTCTTGGTTTCATCTGGGATTAGCGTTAATCGGCTTTTGAACAATCGGGCCCTTTGACTGTAGTCTGAATCTTGATGTGTTGAACGCTTGCAGCTAACTAGTAAAATTTCCTTCTTTTCTAACAGGCCTGTTTCTGGCTCTCACCACAAGTCGATAGAGGAAGATGAGGCGGAGTTTGAAGGCGATCCAACTTTAGAACTTGTATCTGACGAAAAAGCTCAAGAATTAGAAGCACCAGCGTGGGCAGCAAAAATAATGTCTTACGTGCAACAAAAAGGTAAACAGGAAGTGTTGTTGCTTGAAATCTCGGATTTTTTTTTCATGTGGACATCCGTGAGTTAACATTGAATTTGTCTCAACGTAAGAGAGACTCGGATCGTGTTCTGTTGGGTAAAAATGAGCCCATTTTTAGGCTCATTTTTTGAAAAAAGGCATCAAACCCAGGAGAACATCTTTAAAACGTCAGCTAGTAGAGACTTCCCTTGTGTTCGCGAGTTTTCTAAGGGCGGGCGCGGGCTCTAGCTGTTAGTGACCGGACGCAGACGGAGAAATCTGGTAATAACTGTTCAACTTGTTACCCCGTTTTAACCTAAGAAGGAGGAGCAACTTCAATCTCTTCATTCCAGAATTATTGGGGTTGTTGACACGATTAATCCCAACAGAAAACTAGTTAACATTTAGACGTTTCTTGACGTTCATCCAAGGAATAGCGTTGTTTTGAGGAGGACAGCAAAGAAAAAAAAACGTCGTAATCCAAAAAAAAAAATTAAATAAAATAAAAGATCCTTTTCTTCTCCTGTGTTTGTAGCTGCATGGTCCTTAATAAATGTTCTCTCCTGAAGAATAACCAATAGAAAAGTAACTTAATGCACTGCATTCGCTCGTCGCTCTCTGGCGTTACATATAATAGGGATTATTTGGGAATTCTACTGGCATGTTGAATTTTGACAAGTGATAAGTAAAGCTCAGAAACTGTGAGCTTACTTGAAGATTGGCCGTATTTATACTAGAGGACGTCCAGATGCATTAAACGTCTGGCCGTAAGTGCGACTAATATAAATACGGGACGCACTTAACTTCGACGGCTAGAAATCAAATTCACGATTTTCTTCGAAATATACTGGGATTTAATCACCAAAGAAATTGTGTGTACTTCATTGCGAAGTGCGTCCCAGTTTAGTGCGTCTCGTCTTTATATTAGGGAGCTTTAGCAACGACAACGGCGACGGCAACGAGAACGTCACAAATTTGCATTTTCTTAATGTGAAAAAACAATTGCTTTGCACACCCTGCGCGTGAATTTTTCATTTTTGTCCATTTCTTTGCCTTCGTCAGCAAAACAGCAACGTGAAAGAACCAAATTTGAGGTTTTATGGGCGACGTCAGCACTTGGAGATAAATTTTCATTTTTTCCTTTGAATTAAGCGTGACTCATACCGATTTCATTCTCAAGGCACTGCCACACCATTGTCATGTTAAGATGCTTTGAATAATCACGAAGCGATTACAATGACGCGAATTTATGTTTTGAGATGACGTTCTCGTGGCCTTTCCCGTCGTCGTTGCTAACAGGGAGCTTACGAAACGACGACGCCGACGGCAACGACGACGCTACAAAACAATAGGTTTAGCGAGCAAAAACAATGGCTCTGCACGCTCTGCACGTGCGTTTTACATTTTGGTACATTTCTTTGCCGTCATCTACTAAATGACGACGTGAAATGACCAAATTCATTGTTCTGTGGAGGACGTTAGCACATAACGATGAATTTTCAGTTCTCTCTCTACGCTCCCAACCCATTCATATCTGAGTTTAATTACTCGCCAGTTAATACACATTTTTAACGCGAAACGACATGAAATAGTTTCTTAGTGATATGAATAACGCGAACAAGTATTTTTAAATGAAGTCCTCGTTGCCGTCGTCGTCCTCATTTCGTAAGCTCCCTAAAGCTCCCTATTAGACGGCTTAGACGTCTGACACAAGTAAGACGTCTGTTAAGTGCTTTCGTTTAGACGGACTTAACTTGGGACGTTTAATTCGTCTGACGTTTAATGCGTCCACCTTATTTATCGTATTTATACTAGTCGTCTAAGACGTGTAAGATGTCGTATACTACCCCATTCACACCAACAAGACATGTTTAATTAAACTGGGTTTAACAAAATAAAAATAAGTCACAGAAAAATGTAGGACTGGCTTTTCCATGAGATTCAGGTTTGTTTCAACACATGCTTTGACCTGTGCTAAATTCGTAGTCGACAAAAGCCAGTAAACATGATTTAAAAAGAAAACACTTTGAAACCGTGTTTAACTAAACATGTTTAAAACATGTTTAAGGTTTGGTGTGAATGGGGCATTGGATGTCTAAGATGTCGCCTTAGACGTCCTCTAGTGTGAAGACGGCCATTCATGCGCAGGCGTTAGGAAAAACTATTACAAGCGAATGGTCTTGTCCTGTATCCAATGCTATCATAAGTATGTGCTTTTTTAACTGGTTGTAGAAACTTCGGAAGAGGACGACGATAATTTGTCTGCGAGCAATGAGGAACTGGAAGAAGACGTTTTTAGGAAAAGAAAACATGAACTGATATCGGCGGCGCCAGGTGAGATAACGAAGTCTTTGATGTTCTTGGTGGAGGTGAAACCTCTCCCAAACATTCAAACGCCTCCACAATACAAACACGAATTTTTCCATTTTGCCATGTTTTGCGGAAGGAAGCAAACTCGGAACTCGCGAGTATTGAACCACGAAAGCTAACCGGAAGTGAACGTTTCTCGTGCAAAGACAGTACTGTAATCTCTACGAGATTTTTAAACTAAACGGCTACTTTGCAATATCAATGTGGAAGTGTCAAGACGAGTTAAAAAGGAAAACATGTTACTTCAGCGACAGCGACGAGAACGTCACAAATTTGCCTATTTATAGTGGGGAAAAAACAATAGCTTTGCACTCCCTGAAGGTGCATTTTTCACTTTTGTCCATTTCTTTGCCATCGTCTGCAAAACAACTACGTGAAATAGCGAAATTTGAGGTTTTATGAAGGATGTCAGCACTTGAGGATAAATTTTCTTTTTCTCCTCTATTAAAATGCTACTATGATCAAAAAAATGACTTTCTTTTTTTCTTCAGATTTTGAAAGTGTGATTGCTTAAAACTTGACTGGCAAAATTTTGAGCTTTGATTTTTATCCAAAGGCTGTTTATTTTGAGTGTAAGTTATGGATTTCATGGTCCGCCATTACTCGCGTTCAAAACTGACCGATTGGACCTCAGAGGGTTGGATCTAGGGAAAGTGACGTCATTTACTCACCAGCTTAAAATTTCAGAGTGTAAACGCAGCTTATTATATATGCAAAACACCAGTTAAAAAGTCTGAAACAAGCGCCCTGGCCTGAAAGCCCGAAAGTCCCGTGCTGCATATTAATTCATTCGCGTACACACAGATTGCAGTCTTAAACTATTGAGTCTTTGACGTTATTTTTTTCTCGATCCAGCTCTCTCAAGATTTTAAAGTTAGTAATGGCGGACCATTAAATAGGAAAATTCCACTTAAAATAAACAGGTGTCTTTTTGAAATCAAGGCTTAAAACTTGGGTCACGTAGAGTTTAGTTAACATAGTTTTGAAATCCAAAGAAAAAGAAAAATTGATGTTTTGGTCATAGTAGCACTTTAAGCGGCGTTCCGACCAGTGTCATTCTTGAGGAACTACCACACCTTTGTCATATTAAACTGGTTGAAATAGTCACGAAGTGATTACAATAACACGAATTTATATTGTGCGATGACATTCTCGTTGCCGTCACCGTCGTCGTTGCTTAAGTTCTCTATGAATTACCAACCAATGTGGCCCGGGTTCGATTCCCAGACTCGGCGTCATATGTGGGTTGAGTTTGTTGGTTCTCTACTCTGCACCGAGAGGTTTTCTCCGGTTACTCCGGTTTCCCCTCTCCTCAAAAACCAAAATTTGATTTGATTTGCGTTAATTTATTAATTTCAATTTACAGTGTCCCCGATTAGTGCTCTACGGCGCTAGGAGACTAGACACTTAAATAAAGTTCCTTTCCTTTCCTTTCCTTTCCTTTCCTGGAACTCTCGGCTATTGATCGACAAATGCCAGTGCATTCCTCGCTCTCTCCAAACTTCCCGTACCTCTCAACACTTGACATTCGCACGCCAAAGCGTGAAACAATAATCGTTTTACAGCTTACAAATTTACTCACTCCTAGCGCGTTTACGTTTAAGGTCGCGGAAGATTAAAAGAAGTAAGAGAAGAATCCGACATGTCATTATCCGAAGAGTTGAGCGACGAGAGTGGCAGTGCTTCGGATGCGACACCCTCTTCACCGCGTGCTGCACCTGTTGGGAAAGACAACATTGGATCTGTAAGTTGTAGTGAAGCTGAAGTCTATAACGTAGAAGTTTCGACCACGAAGTATAACGAAGTCTCGATCTGCGATGGAATGCGGCGCATCCGGTTTATTATCGATTTTAGGACTGCGACTGCTAGAAATTTTTGCGGGGAAAAACGTGGCTGTTCCTTGCACGATCCATGAACCTTAAACATTAAGCCGGAGCAGAAGCACATGACAAGAGAATTTTCATGTTTTTTTATGGGAAACAGCAGTCTGTCGTTCGCCGTTTCAGGTGATCTCCGATACTTAAATCTGCCTGTCGCGTTTGCACATGAGCTCGTCAAGGTCCTTGAACACCGATTTCGATCAAAGTCATCTCTGCTGAATGTTGGCTTAAAGGCGCTGTTACACTGGGACAAGTTGCACGAAACATTGTCCAATGTAACGTACCTTGCGACAGTCAAAAAACGTGCGAGACAAGTTGCAGAAACCGTTGCCTAAAGTAGCATTGTGTTCTACTTTCTGCAACGCTTCACGCAACGTTGCAACGAATCTTTCAGTCATTGCGTAGTGTAGTATCTGTCCTGCAACTTGTGTCGCGACGGTTTGCGGCACCAGCCAATGAAAATTTTCGATCATCGAAAACGATACAAGTTGCAAGAAACGTTTCTTAGTGTAACACCCATCAAGCAAGTTGTTTCGCAATGAGATAACTTTTGCCGGGACAAATTAATTCTGAGACAATTTGGAAGAAAAATTGCCGAGTGTATATCAGCGCCTTAAAGGAAAAACGGCGGCCATGCTGAAGGAGAAAAGGATTCCTTTTTCGGAATTTAATTGTACTTTTATGCAGAAATGTTTGAAGTTATTTCTTACCTTGCAGTTAGACAGAAATGAAGTTGGTATATCTGCCAGTGGTGAACCTTCAACACCAGAACGAGTATTCAAGGTCGTGTTTGTGGGTGACTCTGGTGTTGGCAAATCTAGTTTTATTCACCGCTTTTGTCACGACGGTTGGAAGCCTTCTTTCACTGCAACGATAGGTAACTCAAATGTCTATTAATTTGATAGAAATGTCTAAATGACGAGCGGCCGGCAAGGTTTTCAAATCACTAAAATACTGCCATGTTTCAAAAGTATCCATTCGAACATAAAAAATACCATCACACTCTTTGCTTGTCCCTCCAAATTTTTGCATAAGCATTGTTTTTATTTTCTCTTCGGACTTGTAATGGTCCCAAGAGAAACTAGAAACAGTACTTATGTAAGATTTTGGAGGGACAAACAAAGAGTATCATGGTATTTTTTATATTGGCTTATAGCGCTGATAAACAGTATTTGAGTGAAAGTCCTCATTTTAAAACGGTTAGCATTCAGTTATTTCGTCCTATATCAGTTAGACACGTTGAGAATTTGAAGCCAGTAGCTTGAGTCGTTGGTCGAGTGGTAATTCCCCTTTTCACGGTTAGTTTTTCTTATTTGCATTACAATGTAATCTATTGTAACGTGGATGCGAGGCAATTTCGGGTTAAAACTACAAATTAGCCCGAAACTGCCTCACATACCTGCTAGATTACATTGTAATGCAAATAAGAAAAACTAACCGTGAAAGATGGCGAGATTTCTATCAGAATGCCGGGCGGTCCCGGAAGTGGATTCAACAGATTGACGGCTGTAATTGGCAACTTCTTAGCGGTCTAAACAAAGATAGCATTGAATGAATCGAATATTTCGCGAAGATAGAAACGAAATTGAGAAATTATCGGACAGCCGGACACGGAGTATTTTCAACAACGATCTTTGAGCAATGTTTGAAGTTAAAACTAAAAATAGCGCTTTTGCCACCCAACTTACAGGCCCCAGTAATTTTCCATATCCCTAGGAGAGAATATTATCCTGTGGGTAACAAAGTTGATTTTGATATTGCATATCCTATGGGCAGTGATTTGTTCCGTGGTCGAATTCTCAAAAGAACGCGAATCCATCCTAAATACCATCGGGGGTTTTTCCGGGGCGAACCGAGAACCAATCCTCGGATAGTTGAGAGTTCATAGCCAATCGCAATACTGCGTGTAATTTTTCGCGCCAGTTTAGTCCGAAAAGAACGGATCATTTTTTGTATTCTTTCTAACTCAGATGGTCTTTAGTTTATTCCCTCCATTCTACAATTGAGAGCATAATAACTTGGAAAACAGAGAAGGTCCCGAAAGAACGGACAAACCAGATATTACGCGTGTTCTTATCCCGGAATAGCCTGAAAAGTTTTCTTCCAGATTTAAAAAAGTAATCATTGCTATCGCTTTTTATTAGGTGTCGACTTCCAAATCAGAACGATGACTACACAGGGCAGATATATTGCACTGCAGCTTTGGGATACCGCTGGTCAAGAAAGGT
>NC_090892.1:11066350-11071350 GCF_036669925.1 Montipora capricornis
ACCCATGTTGCATGAACCGGAAACGATATCTGTCGGGTGCAATTGGACCGGAAATCAGGGAAGAGTATTTACCACCTGTAGCCTCTAGAAATTCGCTTCCTCCTTCAAGCAGAATGGGGCTATTTCTAATGGAGCGATCGCTAACTCCTGACTGTTTTCTTGGCTTATCGTTAACGGACACTTAATTGTATTTCAATTCAGAATGTTACAAGATCGAGAAGACGAATACATGCAGAGTGTCCTTAATCTCGTGCCAGCCAAGCCGGCACAAAAGAAATGCTGCAAATAACGGAGAAGGGAATTCGTGAAAGCAGGTAGGGTTTGCGCACGATCTTGGCTTTTTTTACTTAGGTTACAATACCATGATTATTTCTCAGTTAACGTAGTTATGTATAATGTCCCGTGATAAATCACGTACCTCTTGCGGAGAAAAGCAAAGAATAACCTTTTGAAGGAAGATAAATAGGTAATGGAGGTAACAGAGGACGGTGAAGAGTTCCGTACTTTTGGGCCTTGCTAAAGAACAGTCTTAACGGTTAGATATTTATCTGTTTCTCAAGAGATTTAAATAACCTTCAAACTCTTTTAGAAGTTGCCGCATCATGAGAGGTTCAAAATACTTGTTGTTAGTTAATAGGGACTTCAGATCTACGACAGTGAAGTCGACGAAAACGTCACGTCAAAATAGAACTTTTTTTTTTTACAAATAAATGAATGATGGAAAGCTGTGATGGGCCCGTGGAGAGGATATGATACAAGGGAATACACCCTTTTTTTGAGGCTATCTTGGCTGGTGGGCAAACACGGCTTTATTTACAGTAAATGTGCATGTGGGACTTTGGCCGACTTTGAACCGTTGTAGCGCCGCTAAAAATATAAGGATATCTTTTCAAAGACATTTATACTGAGATTATTTTCATGAAATATAAAGAACATATTCAGGCTACAACGACCATAAGCGAATTTTTAAGATTTCATACAAATCCTTCTAATCAAAATTATGCAAATTGCCTCGAAGCAACATGAGAAGATTTATTATTCGAATTTACGGACGTCATCTCTTCCCTGTTGGCCTTATTTTCCGTTGTTGGAAAAGTTGGAAATCCGTGTCTTTTTAGCGGCGCTACAGCGGTTCATAGTCGGCCAAAATCCCATACATTTACTGTAAATTTAGCCGTGTTTGCCCCCCCCCCCCCCCCCAACCCAGCCAAGATGGCGTCAAAAACCGTGGAAGGGGCAATTGACTCAAAATTACAACTTTGCTCTATCTCAAGTCTTTCGCGATTAGTCCATCTCGTTCACGTTGTGCAATGTGGGCGAAGTATCCCAAAATAAATTGGTATGAGCGGTTTCAGAGTAAAAATAGAGAATAAATAAAACGTTCACATCTGTATGCTCTTAGAAAAAAGATACTCTTTTTTATGTGCTAATTACACTCACTAGCCTCGTTTGCATGGACATGTTGCTTGAGAGCGAGGCTAGTCAGTCTGATTAGTACATAAACAAAAGAATATATTTTTGGCCACCATTTATGCATTTGATCTATATAGCCTGCAAGCAGGCTCTTCGTTGAAGATGGCGCGCAGTCGTAGTATAGGCTTCTTCGTAAAAAAACCCCCTCAAATTTGGTGATTTCAGGCCGTTGTTATGTAGAGTACAGCAAAAATATGTGAAATACGTGCCGCACGTGCAGCACGCTGATTGTTTATCTTTTGACCGTTGACTTTTCCGTTGCCGTTATACATTTAAAATTGATCATTCTGGGTTATGTCAAAAGAAAGTGTTAAGGAGTTGAAAAAAACGCATTGGATTGAAACATTGAAAATGCATGACAAGTTACTGATAGTTTTAGAGCAATGCATTCTGGCTGCTACGCGCTACGCAGTGCATTCGGGTCAAAAGCTAGCTGCATTATGGTAAAAGGCCAAAAAATCGAGATTTTGCATAGTTCATTTGTTTTGAAATTTGTGTTGCTGCTACTCGCTTGCTTTACAGAAATGATTCTTTTTGGCGTTGGCATTGCCTTGGCCGTTCTTTTTGCGTGCACTCGTACTGATTTTCACAACCTCGGAAGATCGAGAGACCTCTTTTACTAAAGACTTCCTCAAATTCCACAGGTTACTACGACAAGAGTGAGACCTACCTAGAACTAGAAATGGAGCTCCCCGACAAAGCCGTTTTCAGCGGTCTTCTCCACTTGTTCCACAAGTGACGGTCGTCCAGGGACCCCCTCCTGTCTCCTCATCGAAATTATTCGATCAATGAAGAGCGTCGGATGCCTCCCAAGCAAATCGTCTTCCACGAAAAGAAATAATATTGAAGTTAACGATGTCCAGAAACATGATCTTAGAACACTTGGAGGAAAGTATCATTTTTCACAGTTTAGGTAGTTTTTATGTAAGTGGTACATGTAAGTTTATAAAGAATCTCATCCATACGATCGCATGATCGTTAAACGTTTTCGCCACTTCACTCGCCATTGCCTGTTTCTCTATCGTAAACGGTTGATGCTACTACTGGTGCAGAAAACAAGTCTTTTTCCCAAATTTATGGCGCGTTTTTAGTGACAAAATTCCAACTTGCAATTCAAGCTTTCAATTGGGGGAATTCAGACAATCATTTCGGCAATAGACAATTTTACAGTTGTGTGCTTAGCTACCTGGCCTTCGAATGAAAGTGAGGCTGGAGTTGACCTTGCTTTGATAGAAACCCCACTGCTTTTCTTATGCTAATGATGTTGTTTTCCTGCTAATAAGTAGGAATTTACATAAGAAAAGCTGTGAAGTTTCTATCAAAGCAAGGTCAACTCCAGCCTCACTTTCATTCACAGGCCAGGTAACTAAGCACACAATTGTAAAATGGTTTATTCCAACCTTCAGAATTCAAACATGCATGCCATTGAAGGTTTGAATTACTGAAATGAATGTTGGAATTGTTGAATTTCCAAACTGAAGGTTTGAATAGCTAAATTCAATGTTTGAATTGCCGAATACATGTTTGAATTTTGACACAAAAAACCGCGGCGCCATATGCTCTAAGGTGGGATAAAACTACTGCTGTATAAGTTTAATCGTATACCTTGTTCACGTCTACAATACTCAGTAGCGGGTTAATTAGGTTAATTGAGCATGATTTTAATTTTGCTTGTTGCATGCGATCCATTAAGTATTAGAATGCACGAACGGCACGTGCTCAATTTAAAATTCTTTTCGTGCAGCAACAAATTTGTACAACTCATAATTGCTGGTTGATTGTTTTTTTTTACCAATCGCCGCAAAAGCGCGGCAGATGTCGCATTGACAATCGCCATGAAATCGCCGGCTGTTCACACGCGCGATTTTGCGTCGCTATGAAATCGCAGCAAAAATCGCCCGTGTGAACGGCGCTTAAAACACTGTGTCCATATGACCGGCAGTCCGGAAATTTTCCAAATGGAAGAAGAACCCGATTCAAATTTGTTTCTTTCGCGGCGGGGGCACCTCAATTACCACTCGACTGTTAACGCAAGCGATCGAATGTGGTTACATTTTAAACTGAATTGGTACTAATCTTAATTATTGAATGCTAACCGTTTCGAAATAAGCACGAGTCTAGTCTCAAAAATGCAGTGGCGAATTCGAAGGACGTGCGCTGCTCATCTCATAGCTCGGGTTCGGTTCTTTATGTTCTATTTGGAATCCTAGAAGTATTGTGAGTCTTGTTAAAGTTGCATTCACTGTTTACGGGAGGGAAACTTTTTTGCTGCTCCTCATTGAAGTGGTTCTTACGCTGGTTAATTAAAAGAGCCATAATGATTTTAATCAGTGGTCTTTTCAAGCAAATTAGCTTCGAATTCAGTCCCTGTACATTTTACATTGTACAACCATGATGAGAAAATAGTGTTGATTCTGGAGTTGAATACTCTCTTAATTTATTTTAAGAAGGTGCTGCTGTATTTATATTTTATTTAAGAAAAAAACAATTGTGGGGTATGAGAATCGCTAACGAGAGTTATAAATTTCACTAATATATGCAAGTTTTAAGGGTCTATTTCAAGGAACTCTTTTAAACAGAGTAAATAGTTTTACCGAAAACAAATTGAACTGGTCTATCTATTTTGAGTTTAAAAAGAGTATAAGTCCTTTGTTTTAGAAGAGTTTCATGTTCATTGTTGTGTCTCGGACCTCTTTGCCTGATGGAAAAATTCTAAACATGCCTGTCTTATACACGAAACTTTACACCTGTTTCCAGGGCGAATATTCTTTGCTCCTATCACGAAACCTTCTGTACAATTTATCTAAAGGAAAGTCGGTCACCAAACTATACGGGAAAGAAAGGCGGCGGGAGGAAACATTTATTTAATTTGCGGCGGGGAAGATGGGTGGGTGGATGTGAGGACTTGTGACCGATTTTCTTAACCCCCGTTCCCCGAAAAATTAAACGGGCCGTCCCGTATAAGAAACTGGATTTGGTCTTTACGGCAAAGAGAGTTGTTAGATGTATGCTTGTTGTTGAGTCCTCACTTGAACACAACCGATTTCCAGATAAAACTTTTGTCACAAGGCTTACACAGGTTTCTTAACTTGAGCACATACAACTTTGAAAGATGAAATTCGAAAAGTTGAATGTGGGAACTGCACTGAAGCGTGAAATTTGGCGCTTTTATTAACAGGGTCTCTAACTTAAAAGTCCATGCGTCCATTTTAAAAAAGTATCTTTCCTTCCTTTCCAATTTTTACTCAATTTAACTTAACTTATTTCTAAATGTCGTACTTGCGTAATTACAATGTGGCCGAGTGACATGTATTTTGGAGTTTAAGAAATGTCGTGATTTCTAATTTATACAGGAAAATAAAAGTATTTTCAATAGTGTTTTGTTGTGATTAGTGTTTATTTATACCACAAATAGGTCGCATTTCCTCGTAAAATACAGTCACAGAAAATGTATAGAGCATCGCTGGTACGAGTTACCCACGCCACCGGCCATCTGCTCCAGTTTTTTAAGACTACAGCGAGCGTTC
>NC_090892.1:11073850-11096350 GCF_036669925.1 Montipora capricornis
CCATTACTTAATTCCCCATTTAGTGGACTTGTCCTTTATGTATTGCTGAAAGCCCGACTTGTGGCGTGACTTGACCATTCGCTCATTGATAGCGACAAGCTAGTTTCCGTAACCTGCGATCAGGCTGTATTTTAGTTTCGCGTGGTACGTAATGTCGAGTTGGCGAAACGAACAATTTTAGCGAGCGGCGACATAAGAGAACATATGGGCGAAGCTAAAAATGGGCCTGATCGCAGGTTATAGTTTCCGTGGTTGATGTGACAAAACACACCTTGACTTAAAATAATTGAAAAATCCCTCTACTTTACGCAACTTGTTAGCAGCAGCCTCATTGATGGGGTCCACCACATGCAATAATGCTATGAGGGCCTGGAATCGTACCCTGCTGGCCCAGAGTCCGTGGTAAAGAGTAGATGTACTCCAACATTTGTCTACCTATGGCTATCGATTTCCGGTTCCTTTGTTATAGTTACCTATTTCCTATTTGTTTCGTTTGTATCACGTGAATCCCCTTAGGGAATTTCACGCGTCTTCTTAATTTCAGAAAATCGTCCAACAGTTTTTTCAATGTACACGTTTTTCGTACGTACACGTTTAGTGCAAGTTTTCGTTCACTTTGGATGTAATTTGGAAGTGAATTTTCTAGTGAATTTTAGTATAGGATTGCTAAGTTCATTGTGGAACTAACACTACCTCACCCGTTACGTTGACTAAACCAAAATAAATTAACGCGGCAATAAGCCGGTAGGTAAATCTCATCTGATGTCGTCTCCCTCCAGCTTCCATCAAGATTAGTGCACTTCTGGCTGGTATCGTGGGTAATGTGAATGTAGGCACAAGTGTTGGTATGCAAAACAATCTTATTTACAATTTCTTGGGCCGGGTAAAAAACAAATAGAAAAATTCAATAGGTTTTACCATTGTGTTTCTGGGATGAGGACCCTCAAAGTGCGTACCAACTGGCCTAGCCGGAGCGAAGTCAGGGGCAGAAAAAGTAGGGAGGGGATTGCCAGGATCTGGATCTTCATAAATAAGGAACAGTGCATCAGCTGCTGCTGAAGCACCTCTTCCACTATCTTGAGCATCTTCCTTTGCAGCTTGAGAGCTACGTTTCTCTTTTCCCTTACCGGTTGCCGGGGGGGGGGGGGGGGGGGGGGGGAGGCTGGAGCCCTGGGCTGAGGGGGTGGGACACGAATTGATGCACATGTTGCTGGGCGGGTCGAATAAAATGTCCCGGCGGAAAAAGAAGGTCCAGAAAGAGGCTGTGATGACAATGGCGATGGCAAAGACAGGGTAGCAGTGGTCACGACTGGCACAGAAGTGCGTACACTTTTTCAGACCAAAAATTCAAGGACATTCAAGGGTCGAATTTTGAACTTTTAAGGACCTCTTTTTCATTTACGTCGAAGAATTCACCCATGGAAATAGTCTGACAGTATAATTCTTGCTCTTGTTCATTTTCCATAACGTACGTGCATGACAATAATGCAAAGGCACTGGTAACCATTGTCGACCCCACAGCTCATTGTGTTTGTACAACATGACTTGAGTGACTGATCACTTTTACTGAAGTTTTCAAACATTAAAAATGCGGGTCAGAAAAAATTCATGGACTTTCAAGGACCAGAAATGAAGAGGAGAGATTTTCAAGGACTTTCAAGGCCTTGAAAATGTACTCTCAAAATTCAAGGGTTTTCAAGACGCGTACGAACCCTGTGAGCCAAATTCGTCACATTTTCCGCGCACGGTCTGGAAATGAGTTTTAATTAAGTAACGACGAAGCAAAGACGACGGTAGAAGAACTTCAAGTAGGAGAAGGCCCTCAAGTAGACATGGCTATGAGTTATAGAGAGATACCATACATGGAATATATATAGGGAGACTATATTGAAAGTTAACATGGATTATATGCCGTGACGGCAACGGGAACGTCATCTCATGAGGCTACGTTCACACGGTACCGGACGAATTTTCTACCGGTTGAAAATTCGTTCATTTAGGGGTTCCGTTCACACGGAACTACGCTAAACGTGCGAAAATTTAGCCAGTGCGGTCGAAAATTTGACCGGCGCGCTCTGAACACGTCTGAACACCATAAACGTCCATTTTTTTCCACGGTAAAGGCTTGGTTACGTGAATGCGAGGCTGCTCAGCTGGAAGAAGAAAACACTGAGGCTGCCATCTTAATCGCTCTTCTCGGAAACATCACGGCGTTGATGGAAAATATCATCATTCAAATGGCCTTTTTGGAAGAAGACACTGTGTTAGTGCCCTTTTACAAGCAGAACGCCGTATCCAAAAACGTCGTTTAGCTATCCATAATCCAAAACGAAAAAGAGAAAATATTGGGTGAGACCGGAAAGAACATCTCTCTGGTGGGAGAATTTTGTAAATAACATTGTCCTTGCAGAAGAGTGGCGTGAAAACTTTCGAATGTTTAAAGAAAATTTCATGAAATTATGTGATCAGGTCAGACCTTTTCTACTAAAGCAGTCTACAAATATGAGATCACCCATTGGTGTTGAAAAACAAGTAGTTGTAACATTGTACTATCTATCGGACCTTGTTTTCACTGACTCCCAACCTTTTCCCTCGGTCGTTTTCTCTGTTTTGTACGATATCGCAACTTTCAGTAATAAAGCCGTTTCTTCATCTGTCCATGTAAAATATTTATCTCTTTCAGTGCTTTCAGGTGTCGTATCTTTGGCCTCATTGCCGCTATCTTCAACCTTTCTCTTTTTTGGCGCCATTTTGGATCTTGGAAATAGCCCTCTGCGCATGAGCAGCTTGTAAGTCCACTGACAAACGTTAAAATTTCATCCAGTTCGTCAATTTCGTGTGAACAGAGCAAAAATATTGCACAGTTCCGTGCGAACAGAGTAAACGGTCAATTTTTCAACCGGTCGAAAATTCGTCCGGTACCGTGTGAATGTAGCCTCAAAATTCTCGTTATGGCAATCACTTCATGACTATTTCAACCTTTTTAATAACCTTTTTAATATGACAAGGGTGTGGTAGTTCCTCAAAATGACACTGGTCAAATTTGAAAAACTTGGCTATTTAACGTTTTGTTTTGCAGACGACGGCAAAGAAATGGACAAAATGAAAAACGCACGTGCAAAGCTAATTGTTTTTCACCATTAAATATCCAAATTTGTGACTTCGTTGGCGTCTCCGTTACACGTTTATTCACCGTTTGCAAAGTCATATTTTTAAATGAAGGGGGTAGTTTGTAAAGAAACTGTGGTGATGCGTCGGCGGGGAAGTAGTATACAAAAATATGGTTTTATCAACGGAGTTGATAATGTAAATTGGCCACCGTACAGAGATTCTAAAAGCTGACATTTCGAGCGTTAGCCCTTCGTTAGAGCGAATCGAGGAATTATGGGTTACGTGTAGTTTTTATAGTAGAGTAGGAGCTATGCTATTGGTGGTAACATGGCAACGTGAAAAATAGGAATATATTAGTTACATGTAAATGAAAAGCGTTCGTTAATACCGTGAGGATTAAGGGTGCCGATTTGGAAGATGAATTTTGTTCCAGATTCTTGTGGCTTTACTAGGAGTAACTTTACAGAGTGACGGGAAATTTAATGAGCATGTTAGAACTAAGCTTGTTAAAGCAAATAAGTGTTTACATGTCCTACGAACATTAAGAAAGGAACACTACTCTCAGGCAGAGATAGATCACCTTTTTATTTCCATTGTTTTACCGAATTTTAATTATGCTCTTGCAGTCTATGGGGCATCGGAGTCCGACCTTACAGTTGTACAAAATTTTTTAGACCGATGCCATAAACGCCGTTTCATTTCATTTCCAGTTTCTATCAAGAACCTATTAATTAAACAAGATCGAAACATTTTAAAGAAATTAAGATCAACGGATTGCCACCCACTGAAACACATCACTCCTGTCCAGAAGACTTATGTACATAATCTTAGGAAAAAAGGCTGCGCACGCCCGAAAATTAATACAGAGCGTTTTATGAACACGTTTGTTAATAGGTTGATTTTTAAGCTGCATTTACTGTAATGATATAATATTTTTAAACAATTTTATATAATTATTGTGACATAAGATATGTAGTTTTATCTTGTGATGAAATAAAGACTCTTATTATTTCCGTCGTACCTAGATGTAGGGAAAGGCCGCTGATCGCCATGTGTTTTTAAGTGTTTTTGGAGTGGTTAGGGAGATTAAAATGACGAGCGACTGGCTTAGATGCATCTTTGTGACTCTTCTCAACATCGCGAAGGTGTTCGCGGAATCGGTCACCTAGTCGTCTACCTGTCTCGCCAATGTATAATTTATTGCATAACGTACAGGTTATGCAATAAATGACATTTGCGGAGGTACATGTGAAACGATCGGTGATCTTAACAGATCGCTTAGGTCCCGATATATTGCTAGTGTTAACAATGAAAAGACAAGTTTTGCAACGTGAGCGCGCGCATTTGAAAGTGCCGGGTTGCTCGTTAGTTTTGAGCGCGCTTCTAACTAAAAAGTTGCCCACGTTTTTGTCGCGTTTGAATGAAATAAGTGGAGGTTGCGAAAAGATTCTACCAGTCTCGGGATCATTTTGGAGTAATTTAAAATTATTAAGAATGATGCTTTTGACTGCGTGATTATGAGGATGGAAAGTGAGGGTGAATGGAATTCTGTCATTCTTATCTTTTTGTGACGTTTGTAGTGATGACTGTCGATCAAATTGTTGGGCGCGATGGTGGCCGGCTATGCCATGTTACCACCAATAGCGTAGCTCCTACTCTACTATAAAAACTACACGTAACTCATAATTCCTCGATTCGCTCTGACGAAGGGCTAACGCTCGAAACGTCAGCTTTTAGAATCTCTGTACGGTGGCCAATTTACATTATCAACTCCGTTGATAAAACCAAATTCATGCTTTGAAATGACGTTCTCGTCAACGTTACCGTCGTAGATCTTCCTTAAAAAGACCCTATAATATCTACGACGCGACCTCACAGAAAACGTCATTTTAAACACTTTTTTGTCAATCGAGAAATTTTGCATCGCGTTTACGAGTCAAAACCATTGTTATTCCTCTAAGGCCTTGCTAATTAGGTATTGTTAAGCTTATGTTCGCTTTGTTCTTTTGTTTTATGGACATTAATTATTTTGGATCCGGTATACGAAAGACCAGCCCGTTTGCGGTAAACGTGAGGCTGAGGTTTGCGTTTTGCAATACAATAACACGAAGAAAAGGTCGTTGATTTTTTGGCTTATTTTTTGCATGTTGCATTCAGATATCGAGCACTTTGTGAAGAGAGGCAGAAAAGTTAAAATGACCGAAGTTTCTTGCTTTCTTGACAAGCAGCAACCTGCTTTCTCGTTCCCTGTGAACACGATGCTTGATCTCACCATTTTTGAGTTTTGTGAAACAGCAAAAGGTAGACTGTTGTGTTTTTAATAAAACAATCCAAGTTCTCTTATTTTTGTCTCTTTTTTGGGAGGTAGGTTGATACGTTTAGACAACAATAAAAAACAAGCAGAAATCGAAGTGAAACAGATGGTTTGCAACAAAGATAACAATCAACGATGAAATGATATATGAACTGCGGATATGAAATCAAGTGAAGCTACGATCCTCGCAGTTATGAACGCAATTTTTGAAATTGCGTAAAGAAGCCTGAAAATTTCAGGACTTCAACGGGGTTTGAACCCGTGACCTCGCGATACCGGGTGCGACGCTCTAACCAACTGAGCTATGAAGCCACTGACGTTGGGAGCTGGTCATTTGTGGGTTCCAATGTTCCCGTGAGGAATGAATCAATGATGAAATGATATATGAAATGAATCACATATTTACTGCGGATATGAAATCAAGTGAAGCCATGACGTAAATGTACACTTGTTAGTGGACGAACGAAAGGAGCTAATGTGAGACTATCAACTTGGAGGCGATGACGAAACGTGAAGGCCACCTATTGGGGCAAAACGAAAATTTCCGTCTGCTGTTCGCCGGAAACGATGCGCAAAATCTCTCTATTATTTCAGTTTTCTTTCAACGTCTTCAAACTAAGCTATAACAGAACTTTACCGTTTACATGAACTAAATGTTTAAGCTAATCAAAAATGCTTCATTTGCCGTTGTGTGGTAACATTTTAAGTAAAACTTGAGATGTGGTCGTGTTAAGTTACAGACAACGGGGGGGAGAAACGTAATACATTTCAAAAAGCATAGGGGACATTTCACCCCTCGGAGTCAATGGGTAAATGATTTTGTGATTTGTCCATGTGCCTTCTCAATGAGGTTGCCACCTCTTGGAACTTTCGATGGCCGCAGCACCTGTCACCAATTCTTGCTATCTCAAGACCAGAAAACACGAAACAAAGAAAACCAATACACACTCTTGCTTTAATCCCTTCAGCTGTGAGGAGATGACATTCAGCATTGACAATTTGCGCAGTCTATGTATTGATCTGTTTGAGTACTTTGCACTCCCTTGGGGGAGGGGGTGGTGAGGTGGACACCCTCTTGACACCACGAGGGGGATGCGCTTCATTTTCTTCATCACTACTGTCATCAGCTGAGTCACTGCTTTCAACAATTTCTTCATGTGACCCAAATGAAGATTCCTGTTTAGTGAGGAAAATAGTGAGTTGGTTAGATGACAAAAAGGTAACGAACCTTTACAAGTTACACTATAGTTAGTAGTAATTATGGTTACTAAGACTATACACATTGTATTGCAAACTTCTGTAAGGCCTGATTTTCACTAGCGACGCAGGCATAAGCACAAGCAACACATGCAGGTGCATTTACTTGTTGAAATTTTACCTGTGTTTGCACAATTTCTCTGAACTTTGAAATTTCAGTTTCTTTCTTGTTCCCATGGAAGATTGTTTTCAGTGTTATTTCAGGCAGTTATTTATATCTTTAGATTTAAGAAAATGTAAAAAGGACTGTAAAATACTTAAAATTATTGTGGTCCCAGATTTTTGTCCACTTAAAACTGAAATTGCTAGATTTTCTATTGTATTTTGTCTTAATGTAATCACAGTGGAAGTCAAGTCATCAGGTTCAGCCATTTCAGTGCCTCTTGAGACTAGTTCAGCAAACAACCCTAGCAACCCCACCAACTAACTACTGCAAACAGAACCCTGCAGTACCCAAACTCTTAATATGCAAAACCACAATCATCCATGAATGAACAGAATATTTGGAGAGAGAGTTATGATTTCTCGTCAAATATGCTCTAAAATATTCTTGACATTGACTCCCAGGGGTTCCCTAGTAACGAGTTAAATCATCTGGCATTTGATAGAGTAAAATACTTAAGTCTGGCTGCTTCAGGCCGGTTTGGGAGTCAAAGGGTTAAACCCCTGGGGTCGGTTGTTCAAAGCATAGTTGCATAGCGCTAACCGGCGTTAAATACCATGGAAACATATAGGTTCTGATACCTCTTAACCAACAGTTAGTGCTAACCAGGCTTCGAGCTACCGGCCCCTGATTTTTGTTTTTTGTCCAACATTGCTTAAGCAGGGGACAGGAGGAATGTGACCTCACTTAAGGTGGAGTGTGGAAAGCCACTATTTCAGCTGATTTAACCTTTCTCTTGTCACAGGTGTTCTTGGGCCTGACTATACCGCCACTGTTTAAACTCCCTAATACCCAAACAGAACAAAGGGGAGACACAATCTGCAAACCAGCGAGGCATGTTGACTTGCATTTAAGTCTAAGCACCCATTTCAAATAGCAATGACAAACAGCACCTACTTTAAAACGGTTAGCTTTCAATAACTGCGTGGCTCCCATGTTTTTGTTCATGCCTCGCTGGCTCGCTAGCTCGCATATTTGTAACACTCCAGAATGAATTACATACATTAATTTTATCACATGAAATTATATTGACGGTTCATGAACGCTATTTGACATGTTAGGTACCTTTCCAGAGGCAGCTGTTATTTTGTGGCCTATTGCATATTGCTGAGTCCATTCTTTTGCTTTTTGAACAAACTGTGGTCTATTGTATTTGAATTCTTCAGACTAGAAATGCAAAAAGAACATGAAAAGTCTTTGGATGAGGTTGAGTATGATAGCGATAATATCAAGACCAAAGTTTGTGTTGTTGGCTGAGGTGGATAACACAAACTGGGGTCTTCATATTAAACTATCGCTATCATGTGAAAACCAAGTCCAATAATTATTATTGTTTTATTATGCATATTCCTGAGCTGCACTTGTAAAGACTAGAGGACTGACTCATCAATTTCTTTGGATGAGCAGCAAATCAAAGAATGTTTCTGCGGTTGGCAGAGTCTTCTTTCCTCTTTTCTGCTGGTTAGTGTGTTAGGTGATGTCACTTCTGCATGCATAAACTATTGTCTGTAGGTATGACGTCAATTCTACGTATATAAAATTTGTTGTCTGTAGGTATGACGTAAGAGCAACATAGCAAGCGAGAATTAGCTGCATGCATAAAGCCAATCTGAAGATAAAGTGACTTTTCAGGTCCACTACCACTGAGCCTTTAACAGCATATTTTAGGTAAATGAACTAACTGTGAGGCCTTGGTCCGCTTTAGAAAACTCTAATCCAAGCGTTTGCCAATCTGCAGCATTGTAAGATGACGATGGCGTAGATCAGTGAAAGCTAGTTGGATTAAAGTTTTTAAAAGCAGCTCCAGGCCTCACAGATTATACAATCATAGACTTTGGAGAGCAAGGTTCTTAACCTAGTTTAAGTGACAACTGTCCTGATATAATTCAAGGACAGAAAACTGTCCAATGTAGTGAATGATAAATTGTAAATGTTAATCCTGGTACGTGCATGGATAGATGTACTTTTTATGGTGACTCAGGGATATTTGGAAAAAATCAGAGTGCTCCAGTAACAGGAGCCACTTACTGGTTCCAATAACCTACCAAATAATGAGTCTCTTCATTTCATTGCTCTGATCTAGGATGTACAGGGTGAGATTATTTGCCCCATAACTTGAGTTGAGTGATCAGAGCATTTAATTTGTTGGGAAGAATGCTTGGAACATCGGTGAGGACACTGGCCTCCAGTGTGCCTAGGATGTTTACGTAATTCCTGGACTTGGAGTCATATGTGGGTTGAGTTTGCTGGTTCTCTGCTGTACATGTACAAGATTGTAGGTTCTCTGGTTTTGCTCTCTCCTCAAAAACCAACACTCAATATGGTCTGGTTTACTTGACTTGATTTACTTGTTATATAATTATAATCATCATCATTGTTATTACTAGCACGCAGAGCACCATTGGTAAGAAAAGATGGTAACCCATCTGTGCAAGAAAACTTGGTTTTGGGACCATACAACCGTGCATACAGTGTACGTCCACCCCTCCATGTATACCACTGTGAAAATCTGTGGTATGGCTGCATTTTTTGATGGAAACATCTTTGATATTGGACATCCATATTATGGCTAATTGACACCTGTCAAAACAAGGTATCTGCTGACCAGTATCATGCGACCATATCATGGGCTCAAGTTTAAAGCTCACCAAGGCCAGCTGCTTTTTTAAGTTGACCACTGTCCAGGCACTGGTTTTCGATTAGATTGCAGGCTCAAGCCAAGTTAACTTATTGTAAGGATAAATAACACAAGAGGCTCTGCTTTTAAACTTGGCTAAATCTATAAATTACTATTAGAGCAGTTTTCAAATGACTATTGAAAGTAATTACACAACTGCAAAAATAAATTATTGCTATGCTTGGTGATTGGTTTAAAAATCCCCTGCCAGTTTATCAACCAATGAGAAGGAAAATCAAAAGCAATGCCAACTTGCACAGTCACGCAATTTTTCCCGCGCATTGAGCAAGTTGCATGAGATTGCTACAAAATTTGGATTGGTTCATTGCCTTGTTTGCACCTTCTCTGATTGGTTTAGGTCATTACTTTTGTATTTGTTTTACGACACTCAATTGTAAACCATTCTATCATTAACAAAACAAACATTACAATTTCCGGCACAAGAGGATCATCGGGGTTGGGTTCTGCCATCAGAAGCTGTATCGAAGTAAGCACTGTTGAAATATTTAATGCTGGCTTCCATGCTCCCTGTTGATAGAGAAATATAAATTTTTAACTTGGTACATGAGTTTCCATTAATTGGTGTAACACCTCACTTAACAGGCAGAATAATAGTTGACATGCCCATTAATAGCTACAATGATTGCTTGGTAAATATAAATTTAACCTTTTATTATTATTATTATTATTATATTATTATTATTATTAGTGTTGTTATTATTATTAAAGACACACAAACCAACTTTTTAAAGACATGTTTTGGCATTACTCATGCCCATCATCATTTTAATTTAAATCTACAAACCTCTCTCTCTTATCTATGTTAAAATAATTGGAGGATGTTAAAATTTAAATTTGGTTACGATGACGCTTACATTTTGAAAAGATGATACAAAGTTGTATAACATAACATATGTGCATGCACAAGTGTTAAACAGGTTGCTTACAAAAAACAAAAATTATTATTATGCAGAAACTGCAAGTTTAGCTCTGGCTTTAAATGCGAAATATAGATGGCTTCTTTCAGTTTAAGACTATAAGCATCTCTATGATCTCTATGATTGTAAAACAACTAGGAGTGCACTTTTGTTTGCATCCAGGTGAGGTAATAAGGTGTTTTTGTACATGAGAATTCTTGACAGTCAACAGATGTTCCTTGACCCTAGTTGAAAAATGGTGTGATGTCTCACCAATAGTTGTTTGCTCAGCGACCTAGCCTATGAATGGCTGCGAGGCTGTTGGTGACCTTGTATTGATTCATTCCTCACTGCTATTATGATGTAAATTGTGTTGTTGTAATTCTAACTAGTCCGTATTATTAAACACTACAAAAGCATGGAGGTTTGTATCAAAACAAGGTCACCGGCAGCCTCGCTTCCATTCGTAGGCCAGGTAACTTAGCTACAACTGTCCCTCAATTCTCGGGTGTCTATACGAGACAATAGACCATTTTACAGTTGTGTGCTTAGTTACCTGGCCTTTAAATGAAAGTGAGGCTGGAGTTGACCTTGTTTTGAGAGGAACCTCACTGCTTTTTTTACGTACATACTTACTTATTCGCATGACAACAACATCATTAACATAAGAAAAGGAGGGAGGTCTGTATCATAACAAGGTCAACACCTGCCTCACTTTCATTTAAAGGCCAGGTAACTAAGCACACAGGAACACTTCTCGATCTCTTTTGTTTTAAGTGTTTTTGTCACATCAAATTATGTTATAAATGGTTTTAGCAAAGGAATATCAGGAATTGAAAATGTGTATGTCTTCGCAAGAATGGGAGAGGCACATGCAAGGCATAAAAACACAGCTTTTGGCCCATGCTGTGGCCGAGCGAATTTGAACGATTCATATTTCTCTTACCTTTGGAGGCATTTGAAGGGTATCAAGGCAAATCCGTCCATTTCCATCAATGTTGGGATGATAGATTTTCGTCACAAAGCGCACTTTAGGAGGATAGAATGGATATCTGCAGAAAACGTACAATAATTGTCTCCTAATATAAAAATAAAACTTGTCACTGATCATGATCTAAAACGAGAAGTGTTGATTCACATACCTCTCAGGAACATTAATTTCAAGCCTAAACGAGCCACCATTGTAAGGTGTTCCGTCAGAACCTTGAATTTCTATTAATAGCAGCGAAATGGCGAAATGAATGGTCATTTATAGCTCAAGAAAACTCTATTCACTCTTGGAGGAAGCAAATTTCAACAAACCTGCTTCAAGTTTGTCAATTTGATCATTAATCATCCAACACGAAATCCCAGGCGGAGGTTCCTTGGTAAGAATGTTAAGTTCCCGCTCCATACGAGTAGATCTTTGCATCTCGTCTATGCTTTTACGCAAAATGTAGTTACAAACTATCCGCCATATTTAAAAAACGAGCGGGAAAGAAACTTGTCATGCAATCACAATAGTATCCAATCATGAGCCTGTGTGTCAGTCACATGACTAGATCTAGCCTCGGTAGCCTCGGTACCCACCTCGGGCGAACTTCGGGCTCCCTGAAAGTTTCTCTTGTGAATAAACACTATTTTATCCTCGGAAAAAGAAAGGACTGAGCTATGTGAGAAAGTAACTGCTGCACTGGTTTTGAAAATCGGCATGACCAAAGGCTCAACTCTTCGACAGCTCGAGAAAAGGAGAAATGCTTCGAATACGTCACGCTATCAGAACAACAAGGAAGTCACTCCGTCAAGTGCGAAGGCAATCAAAGAGGAGAACTTCAGGACTCATCACCTTTTGAAATATACTGCGTGTTCAATTTTACTTGTACTAAGTGGTGGATTAGTGTTTTCGTTGAAACAAAACCTAAGCTCTTTTTTACGTGTACTGAAGTTTGACGGATATTTCAGTTTACAACATCCTGATATTCTTGAAAATGTGAGTTTTCCATGCAATTTCGGAGACGAATTCTCCATCGATCGCCGTTCAAATTTAAGCCTTGAAGAGTTCATCCATTGCTTTGACGCCAAAAGGTACGTGTAATGTTTTTTCTGGTTTTGATTGTTGTCCCAGCTGTGATTTGGAGGCGAGGTGGAAGATGCTGTTTTTTCAGGTGTGACACTTTGGAGGAGGAGGAAAAGTGGCGCATCTGGGGGCTGGGGTGGGGAGGGGGTTGTGGAGGGTGTTGTGTAAAGTTTCTTTCCTACGTGTGAGTTGCCTGACGTTTGGTGAAAGAACTAAGTGGAAATGTCACCAAAATAGTTTGGAGGTGAAATTATGCAGTATTTGAGAATTGAACATTTTAAGCTTGAATGTTATGCAAAGATTTAGTAGATCAGAAACCATAGTCGAATATTAAAAATTAACAACCTCTACATCCACTCAAAAACTGTGTCCCCCTCTCCCCTCTAAGCCAATGACTATGAGTGAGACTTAATTACTGGTTTTACTCCAATGTACCCCATTTATCCATGTAGTATTTCTGATTGCTCTGTTTGAAGCTTAAGGAAGTCCTGGAAACGATTATTTAAAAAAAGATTGAAGAATTAAGCCTGTCATCAAATAGAGCATGCATCTAAACATTGTATGTGACTGTATATTAATTAAGTAAGTGAGTAAGTAAGTAAGTACACTGTATAACTTTATTTAAGAACAATGAGATTTAAAGCTACAATCTTGTAGGGTCGTGCAAAACTACCTTTAAAAATTAAGCATATATCAAGTAAAACTATTAATACCAATATGCTATTTTCACCAGTTCTCTGTACTGGGCAGTAGGATGTACAACTGTACTGTTAAAAAGAAAAAGTAACAAAACCCTCCTTGCTGATGAGCCCTTTTTTTAATTTCCTTAAAATTTAGATTCATAACATTATTGTATTATAATATAGTATGATGTTAATGAGGACTATTATTGCTTTAAACATTAAGCTGCATTATTGTAGAGGATACTGCTATAGATCTCTTTCACTCACGTGACCAGCAGCCATATTTGGTATACAATTATTAAACAAAAAGGAAATATTTCTATGAAAGTGGAATTCAATTCCTTGAGGACTGATTAGGTACTCCAACTTGACCAATTTTTCATTATTAAGGTACACCGGCAATGGCCACCGTGACATTATGTGTGGTTTCTGACAGTTGAGTAGGACGGCATGATACAGAGGCCCATAGGAGTTACGGGATAGAGTAGGACTATGTCATGGCTTGGCAGGAGATTCTCGTCATTCTTATACCTGCCAAGTGTCACACCTAATGTGTGATTGTCACACCTGTGGATCAAAAACTTCGATGTCACGCCTGCTCACACCTGTGTTCCAATTTTTCATGCCTGGTAGAAACGTGGGAGCCATTACAGCATTGACTGACACATTTTGAATGTGTGAATGTGTGAATGATCGATTTTCTCCCAATTCTCTTATGCAGAAAAGATTGTAGACCTAGCTGGAAAACATGATTGTTTCAAAACCTCCTGGTGGAAATAATAATATTGACTAATAAAGGGCTTACCCAAATAAAAGGTAGCAGACTGCAATACCATCTTATGAACCTCCTGTAACCAGAGCAGCTGGGGCTTTATTTGGCATCTGAACACTTGTTGTCGATGAGTTATTTTTAAACAATCGTGAACTCCACTCGTATAAGAAAGATATCGCTGTTTTTGCTGGTAATTTTAGAAATAATGTAATACAACGTACATTGATATGATTCTTACTAAATAACTACCTCAACATTTATTCCTAAATTGCTCTGGTTTTAAAATGGCCAGTTTGAATATTACCAGTCTTTAGACGAGCTATGTATTATCTTATAAATATTCAAAGCATTGATCAATGTACTGGCTAGAAGTCTTCGGAAGTCTTCGCAACATCTTTGGAAGTCTTCAGACATCTTCGGATAATTATCATTGGAGCCCCACGAAAAATCCTGGCACTCTCAGGGAAAAAATGTCACGCCAATAAATTGAAAAAATTTGGCAGGTATACATTCTGTCTGTCAGTTTCGGTGGTACATGCAACTGTCTTTTGCTTATTACAAGTTAAGTTTACTTTATAATATAATTATATCTGGAATTTGTATTTGTTACCATATTTTTTTCCTATTGTTAAGTAAGAGTACCCATTCCCTGAGGGCTGGTGCTGCTGCATGAGATGTGGAATAGTACACATTTCCATAATTACAGTGTATGTTTTTGGGTACTTCAAAAGGGTGGTTTTAGTGGTTATTTGTATCTTGCACAGCATGACGGCACAGATTCAATTGCTACACGTATTTGTAAGGTTTTGTAATATCTGGTTTGTTAAGGAGTCAGTTTCTGTTAAAGCAGACCGACTGAAGTTTCACAAATAAACTACATTATCACGTTGAAGTGTTGTGTGGATGGAGTCAGAATATGTGAAAAAGCTGGGTGGCTCCGTCAGTGATGGGTTTGTTTCCCTTTTAGATTATTACAACCCAAATTAATTTTCATTCATCAAATTTTATCAACTCAAAGTCATGCTCCTCAAGAATATGGTTGACTCTTACCCAGAAATTGTTTCCCTATTTTCTACTTGCTCCCTGTTTGTTTTCGGAGACAGATATGAGGAAAGGGTCATCTGCTTTCTCGTAACTCTGACCATTTTATCATTAAAGGGGCAGTGTCACGCTATTTTATTCAAAGTTCAAAGCACTAAAAGTCGTCTTTGCATCAATGAAGACCAAAAAATAATGCTGTAGTTTGTTGCCAATGGCTACTGAAGTGCACTTAAGCTAATTCTTTGTTGTTTTCAGCCAAGGACGGAGGGGATCGAAATGGATTGAAACAATTGGCCATTTATTTCAAGTGTGGAGATGTTTTCCTCTGAAAGTTGCCAAAAGTTAAATACGAATAGCTCTTTCTGCCATATTATATTTCATATCATCTTTAGTTAGTGACTTGTCAGGAATGTTGTACACTGTACATATGAGCTAGTGTAAGAGTAAATTTAGATTTTTACCCAGTTTTGACCTAAAACATTAAATTTAGCATGACAGTGCCCCTTTAACCTTTCAGTTTTGTCTCTTTCAGACCAGTCCTTATAACAGATGAGGTGATAAAGTGGAAAGCAATGAAATGGACAAAATCCTTCCTTGTGAAAAATTATGGAGATAAGCGAGTGTCAATGAAAGCCACTGAGGTAAATTAAAAACAACTTACAGTTTGTAGTTACTACAAAATTTAAGACTCTGTTTGATCTTGAAATTGCAACAAAGGGGCAATGTTTAACAGTCATGCTGATGAGCAGTGATATACAAGTAACTTAAAATACAACATCAAAATGATTTACAAGGCCAGACTGAGAGGGTTCTTTAAGGGCCGAGCACATGCCAAGTTGACCAGCTGCGCACACTTTTTTACCGTGACTTTGCCTGCTTCTTATCATCGTTTTTGCTTACTTTATTATACATGTATCACTACATGTATGCTGATGACCTGGTGAGCAAAGTCGTATTGAAACCCTTGCACTAGGCAATGATACATATAGTCACCGAATAACTAAAGTTAAGTTGAGAAGAACATGACTCAAATCACGATGGATCATTATTGTGCTGCACACTGCTATCCTTGAGCTATCCTGCCAGTTGATTTTTGGAAGGGAGAGTGTATTCTAAGTGATGTTAATGATAGGAGTGGTATTGTTGTGTCACATTTGCAAACTCTTAGACTAGATAAAGGTGAGAGTTTGTAGAGTGAACAATGTTTCAGATACGGTACATGTACCATTCCTTTTAATCTATTTTTTTAGGGCCTGTTGCAGGAAGCCAAGGGGTTTGCAGTTCCTCTGAAGATGTTTGCACAACATGTACACGAAGGCCAACCTCAGCTTTGGTCGTACTTAGAAGATGAGTTGTTCATTGAAACGAATCCAGAACTGAGACAACATTTGGGACAGCCTGTAAGTAACGATTAAGACTGGGGATAATGTTATACATAATTTGCGGAGCACATTTGATTTCCAGATTTTTGAAGACCTTTGCAAAGACTCTTGAAGCTGAAGATCATTAGTTTACATGTGTATTTTTTCAAGGGTACCTTGCTTTGGTCAACAGTATGACTGTATTTTACACTAGGTCACACTGTAAAAAATGATTGCCCCTGGAGGTGTTTGAAAGTTCCTAAATAGCAAGTGTAAATCTGGTGGAAAATGAATGTGGATTTAATGTACAGTCCACAAACTTTTCTTGACCCTTCACAGACACAAGTGTCCTCATTGGGTTTTCACGTGCTGAATGGTTCAATTTTAAAACGAACAATTTGTTTAACTTCTAGGGAAAGGCTTGTCACACTGCATGAATCAGAGAGTTGCAAAGATTGTTTACAGTGTGTGACAAAATTGTAAAATACTTTTAATAAACCTGAGAAATAAAGTTGAAGATCTTTGCAAGAATTTTTTGGAATCCTTTTTGATCCTTATTTTCAGGATTTTTGAAGATTGTCACAAACATGTTTCAAGATTTAAGGATTTGTCATATTAATATTATTATTTTGCCACTGTATCATCCCTGTAACATTCTATAATTATTTGCAGTTGTACTGATAAAAATTAAAAACAAAGACTGCAAAAAAATGTTTCAATATTGAAAAAAATCCTCAAAATATTTTAAACACTCAGGGATCATTATGTCAACTGCACTTTGCACTCCTTTTGTGGCCCAGTTCAAGGGAATTACTACATGTAAATTGGTTTTCATTCTAAATTCATTAGGTTCACCTAAAGGAGGATTTTTTCCAGTTGTTACCAAAGGAAATCCGTCCTTGGAATGCTATGCTACTCTGGGGCACTGCTCATTCCCGCTCAACACTACATATAGGTACTAACAATGACGACAATGATGATGATTATTAATATCATTAATATAATTTCCGGAACTTAATTACAAAGACCTATCAGCATGTATAAGATGATAATATAATTTTATTACAAAAATGTGCCATAAAAGCTTTGGTATCCTGTCAGTCAGTCATGGATGCATTATAACAGCGCACAGTGAAAATTTGTGCAATAAAAATAACACTCAAGGGCAGTTGTTTGTAATGTTTGAAAGGTGCTGTTTGCCCTTTGTTTATTATGGTCTTAAATCACTTTTATAACCAGAAAAAATATTTGAAGAGTTCTGATTGACTGACAGTTGTTAATCATGTGAGATTATCAGTCAAAAGTGCAGAGCTCGACAGCAACACTTTGCATACTAAGTGGATCTTCATTTTTTACTTCACTGAATTTTATGATTTTCTGTTGACAGACATATCATTGTGATATCATTACAATAGTCACAATAGATTGTAGATTGTTGAGCCTTCATAGCCACTCCTTGACAATCAACTATCCAGGAAGAACAACAGATACTTCTATTTTGAACACAGATTAGGTCAAAGAAACCAGTTTTACTTGTTTTAATGGTAAGGAATCTAATCCAAAAAAGTAAAAAGGTTGTGTAGATAATACTCTGGTAATTATGATCACCTATCATGCTACTGACACATTACCAATGCATGATATGAATGTCAAAGATTATTAATGGACCTTTGTCACCCGGTGGCCATGCTGGTCAAAGACAATAGAGTTTGTACTCCAAGCGTCTTGTTGATGTGTTTGGAAGGAAGTTCAAGGGGTGCAAAACAAAAGTTTTTAGTACCTCTGGACTCAAAATGCCCTTGAAGGACATATTGCATTGGCTGACAGTTAACATGCGACTTGGTGTTCTCTTCTTTCAAAGGAAAAGAATGCCCGATTGCGGGTTAGCCAACGGTTGACCAGCAGTTGGTCTGAAAATAAATTATTTATTATTTTTTTATGTTTTAGATCCCTATAACTGGACTGGAACAAATGCTGTTTTGTCAGGGAAGAAAATGTGGAAGGTAAGAGCTGTAATAGATACAACAGGTTCTTTATAGAGCTGTTCTCAGGTAAGTATTAAATGAAGTAATATTACATTTCATTTTATTTCAGTTATTTTTATTTCATTTCATTTCATTTATATAATTATTTAGGTACTCCACCTTAGCTACTTAAGTAATAGTTGCAATGTTCAAGCAACAAGGAAGAGTGGAGAAGGCCATGATATAGTAAGACTAATTGTATACCCTAATAAAATTAAACATATTACAGTTGTACATGTGTGTGAATAACTTGCCAAATTATGGCTCATTGTCAAGATTTATATTTCTATTTTTTCACACTAATTGCATACATTTGTGACAATAAAACCAAAAATACACAAACATACTAGTGTCTTGTATTTTTTTACTTGAAAATGACCTCTGAGAGGTTGAGATGTCAATTGACTTCTCATCGCTTTAAATACTTTTATCACCAATTCTCCCTAAGAAACAACTCATTAAGGTTTATACTTGGGAGTGTTATGTTTAAGCCTTGTGGTTGTCTGTTAGATCCCTTTCCACTTTCTTTCTTTTTTGTTACTTTGTATCTTAGTTGTTTTTTTTTTCTGTGTTGAATGAAGTTCAAACTTAGTTTGGCCTCTGACAGGATAAAAATTAGGCATGAGATTGTTCAGCTATTCACTATACAATATATTAAGCAGTGCCAAACAAAAAGCAGTCTTCAAAGATCCTCGCATGGGACTCAAATCCGTTTCACACCTTCCCCTTTTGGATCTATTGGCACTAATGTTGTAATCAATTTTATCTTGTCTGTTTCCTAACGAAGCTGTTATTTTATTGCGTACTAAAAAAATATTTTTCATAAATATAGTCAGTACAGATTTGTGAGCACCTCCAAGCTGCAAAGACCCTTAAAAGCAAATTCCCCATGAGTCACATGGAAGTTGACAGAACTTTCTCATGAACCGTTAGTAAACAGGTCATTGTATGTTAGTACTAGTATTTGTTTAGTCGTATTATGACATTGTTGTCTTTTATGTCCTCACAGCTTTATCCTCCAGGACAAGACCATTTGTTGTACGTCAAGAGTACTCAGAGATGTGGTTTCCCCCTGGATTGCTTGAAGTACAACAGGTATGCATGTTTGGAGCCTTAATGCTACCAATAATTTTATTGTTTAGTGGTTGACTTTATAAAATAAAGAAAAAAAAGTTAAAACATGTATTGCTAAAAGTGTGTGTTCCTTCATTTCATTCGTTTTCCAAAATTAATCGTTTTCATCTCAGCACAAATGAAAAGCGAATGTGGGAACTTGTAAGTGAGAACTTTCTCCCCCAGCACTGTCCAATATTTCATTGTGTTCATGCTGTACAAATTGATTGGTACGAATGGGTGTATTTAAAGTAAAAATAGTAAATGAATGGTTCATTGTTGTAAGGTCATGTTGTCGTCAAAACATAAAATTTGGTGGTTTCACATTCTTTTGTGTTTTGTAGTGGCTCAAACCGGTTTCAACAATTTAGAGGGAAATGTGTTATTGGAAAGATTTAACTCTACAACACTGTTTCACTTAATGGCAATGTTATGGTACCATATGAAACAAAAATAATTGGTTAACAAGATTTACATATTAATGTGATGTAATAAATTACCATGGCAACAAAAGAACCATCTGGAAACACCCTATATGTTATGGTTAAGCGCTTAAATCAAAAGTGAACTCGGTGACCTCCCCTTTTTATCGCTGAAAAGTGATAAGCAGGCTAAGGCAAAATTCTCTCCAAAGTTTAAAAAATTCTCTGGAGCGTAGTCAGAGCCACCTCAAAATTTTTCAATTGCGATTTTTTAAACTTTGCAGAAAGTTTTATCCTGGCCTACTAATCACTCTCCAGCAATAAAAAATGGGGATCACTGTGTTCGTTTTTGAGATATATGCGTTTAAAGACAAAATATACATGGGTTATTGACCAAGCTTGTTCGGTCAAGATGGCTGGATATTGGCCAAGTTCTTTTTTTTCGTGTTTATGGACTGAGGCGAAGTCGAGGTCCATAAACACGCCAAAAAAAAGAACGGGGCCAATATCCAGCCATCTTGACCGAACAAGCTTGGTCAATAAAGGATTTATCATATGGGATAAAGCACCAAAAAATGACCCTTTGATCTTGCGGGACCAAGCGAGAAGTCTCGAGCGGGCAGTATAGCTCCATCTTGCCTTGTCGGGTAGCCAATCACAGCGCGGGATTTGGTTCATCTTGTTCACTCACGGAGCTAGTCATATAATAAAGGCTGTTTTAAGATGGCTCTTTTGTTGCCATGGTAACCCGTTACGTCAAATTAATGAGTGCAACTTGTTAAGCATCTACTGGTGTTTGATATGGCATCATTAACATTACCATTAAGTAAAAAAAAAATTGGTAGTTTCGTTCCTTCCAAATAGTACAATTTGTTGAAAGTGTTCAAACTGTTTTGAGCCTCCGTAACTCTTTGTGGCGTTGTCGTTGCCGTAGCCGTCCTCTTTGCTTAAACTCCGTGTTGTTTTGCACGGTACGGTGAAGGAAATGTACTAAAATGCGTGCCGCACGTGCTGCACGACTCTTGTTCTTTTAACCAATAATATTACTGCTTTTTGGCGTTGTCGTTTCTTAAACCCCCTAATATGGAGCTTAAGCAAGACGACGACGACGACGATGGCTACGAAAACACCACAAAACAAACGGTTTAATTAGCAAAAAACAATAGTTCTGCACGCCCTGCACGTGCGTTTTACATTTTGATACATTTCTCTGCCGTTCTCGTCTTGACAACGACGTGAGAAATGATCAAATTTGAGGTTGTGTGGACTGGACGCACCTGACGATGACTTCAATTTTCTCTCTAAATATCCACACCATTCTCACCAATTTTATTCTTGGAATGTGGAATCAAATTTTCCACGCGGAGCAACTTGGAGTAATCGCAAAATTATTACAGTGACGGGAAATATTGTTTTCAAAAAACATTTTCGTAGCCGTAGGAGTCGTCGTCTTCCTTGGTTAAGGTCCCTAATCTCGTTTCCCGACGTTGCCGTAGTATTTTCGTCCATGCCATTGGCAGTTTCGTCTCGTTTTAACCTATCCACACTTAAAAGGTTAGAAACAATGGAAAGTGTGACCATGAAGCTCTTTCACGCCTTTTACGGCGTCATTTTCGAAGTGTATGGGCCAGTTATTTAAACAAAGTCTAACTTAGGCCGCGGTTTAAGACAATCAGTGGACCTTGTTTATGAGCGGTATATTTTAAGTAAATAAATTGCTCTCTAGCCTGGAATGCAAACCTTCTTGTTACCATTAGCAGCACACAATACTTCGATATGATTGTTGGCAATATTGAAAATGGCTTAGAACACGGTTTTGTTAAACATTGTCTAAAATATGTTTTAATAATCGACCTTATATCTTCAACCACTCACCACCCACCACAGTGATTCGTTTTCAAAACATTTCCACGCGGGGGCGTCATCGTTTTTAAAGTCTCCAGTTTTGAAACCAGTTTCGAAAGTCATCATTTTCGTTTGCGTTTTTGGGCGTTTTTTCCCCGATAATAAGCGAAAGCGCCAAGGAAAGTAGATGTATACGTTTTCAAACTAGAAGGTATTAGTGTGGATCGGACCCGACAAAGTTTGACTTCCTAAATATAATGGAAATGTATTAGTAACAAAAGAAGACTTAACAGAGGACTTTTATTTTTTTCTTTTAGTCCCATGGATGCATTTAATCCTGACTACAAACGGTTTCCAGAGTTCAGAAAAGCGCGAGCCATTTCTTTCACTCAAGAAGCTGGGGAAATCTTGATCATTCCGACTGGCTGGTTTCACCAGGTAGAAAGACTGTTCTGATTTTGAACCTAATTTGCCGAGAATTTTTGGTGTGGTACAACGTTTTCTCACTCAAAAACAATGGTCTCTTTATGTAAGCAATTCAAGGCAATTTAGTCATATTTAATTTGTAAGTGGCAACTTTGAAGGGTCAAATTTGTTCTTGACCAATTTTAAGTTTAAAGAACAGTCCTAAAGATTGTGAGATTTCGTGAAAACGTCCTTTTATAGTTGGAGTCTGGTTTTCCGAAAGCATTCCCCTGACCAATCGGAAGAGGCGCTGACCAATGAGAATTCAAAGCAATAATG
>NC_090892.1:11101350-11123850 GCF_036669925.1 Montipora capricornis
TTGCGCTGTTAACTGAAACATTGTAAGAAGCGAAATTGTAGTCGTGAGAGCTACTATTCTATCAGTCTGAATTGTGAAAACTATAAAAATTCCAAGAGGTTATTTATTTATAGTTAAATTGCTGATTTAAGTTTAATCTCTAATCTTTCTTGTCTCTTGCTCTTCCGGAGAGATTTAGAGCTCGACTCTCAGACATAAGCTTGCTTGTGACAATTGATTACCCTTAGACGCCAACGGACCGGTCGTGGAGTTGGCTCGTAAGGACTTATATAATATACAAAATTCGCGAAAAAGTAGTGCTTCTTTTCGCTGTTATCCTCGTAGCAAATTTCTTTTCAAAGAAACGGTATAATGTAAATAAGAGAATACTGAGATTTACATTTGTAAATTACCTGTCCTCTCACCATTTAAGTCAAACTCTACAACTCTACTGATGCAGTAATATTTGAGAGGTAGTTAATGTTTAGACCTGTTAAGACGCTGACGGGGATGGATGTATACGGAAAAAAAACCCTTTCATTAGTTGAACGTTGGATGCTTACAAAATGCATTTTCTCAGAGGTTTCGTAGTTTCCTGGAATCCAAATCCTTGAACTTTATTGGTCAAAGCCTAGGAATACGGGTCGCGAGTTACGAACCGACCATCCTTTTGCAAGGAAAAACGATTTTTTTCACTGGTTTTATTTAGGTCGTTGAGTCATACTGATAACATGCAAAGGACTTCCCAGTGATTGTATCAGGCCATTGAAAGACCATTGACCATCAAAATAAAGAGTAAACAATACCAGACTGAGTATGTGCGAAAAAAAGTCACGGTAGGGCATGCATCTGAAGTTGGTATACCGAAGCCGTCTTCGTCACAAAAGAAACCTAAAAATGAACACGTTGCCTAACGACCTTGTTTGGTTCGTATTGATCAAAGCTGTCCCCTTTTTTCTCGATTCCAGTCTTGCACCACACTCGAGACCTCGGACACACAGCTTTCTCGATGCGGAGTTCTTGGCCGCTGAAGAACATATGTGCAATTTATGAATAAACTGAGTATTTTTAGCTTCCTTGGACTTAAAAAATGCACCAATTCGTTTTAATTGTGCCTTTCAAAAATAACAGGCTCTGGAGTTTAATTTCTAACCCCCGGTCATGTTTGCAGCGACACTTGACGGACCTTTTAAAACAGAGACCCTGAAAGTGTAAACGGTAACGGAATCAGCCAATCACGGCGCTTGATTTGAATAATAATAATAATAATAATAATAATAATAATCACTTTATTTAAGTCTCGAAGCCTTGACCTCGCGATGCCGGTGCGGCGCTCTAACAAACTGAGCTATGAAGCCACTAATGTTGGGAGCTGGGCATTTGCGGGTTCTAATGTTCCCGAGAGGAATGAGTCAACGAATGAAATGATATATGAAATGTGTCATGTAAAGTAAAGTGGTGCATTTATATAGCGCCCTTTCACTAACGTCTCAAAGGCGCTTTACAATGATCAATTTACCCCCAGCGGACCGGAAGCATATACAGGCGCAAATTGCAGCCGCTTCTAAGCAGTCCATGCATGCTGGTACTCATTTTACCGACCTCGGAAGGATGGAAAGCTGAGTGAACTTTAGCGGGAAAGAAGGTCGCCAAATATTCCAGTCTCGGCAGAACCGGGAATGGAACCCGGGACCTTAGGGTTGGAAGGCAGAGATCTTACCACTGCGCCAACCCCTCCGCTCCCCTCCCCCTCCGCTCCCCTCCCCCTCCGTATAGACTGAATGCATAAATGGCGGCCAAAAATGTATTCTTTTGTTTATGTGCTAATGAGACTCACTAACCTCGCTCTCAAGCAACATTTCTTTTGTATTTTGTACATGCAAACGAGGCTAGTGAGGCTAATTAGCGCATAAACAAAAGAATATTTTTTTGGCCGCCATTTATGCATTCGGCCTATTGAACTGCGGATATGAAATCAAGTGAAGGAACAACATCAGTGGCTTCTGTTCATAGCTTAGTTGGTGAGAGCGTCAAACCGCCATTGCGAGGTCACGGGTTCAAACCCCGTTGAAGTCCTGAATTTTTCCGGCTTCTCTACGCAAGTGCTAAAATTGCGTTAATAACTGCGAGGATAGTAGCTTTACCTGATCATATCAAATCGAATGTTGGTTGTTGAGGAGAACGGAAAACTGGAGTACCCAGAGAACACATCTCGAAGCAGAGAAGAGAAGCAAGAAACTCAACCTGAAATTCACAACCCAGAAGTCTCGATCTGCGATGGAATGCAGCTAGATTTTTGCGGGAAAGAAAACGTGGCGGGGTTGTGTTCCTTGCACGATCCATGATTTTGCATTACACACGAGCAATCCCTCGTGCGGCCACTTGGTTACAGACCATTCAGAGGCGTTGTGGTCATTAGGCCCAATCTGATTGGCCATAATTTAGCGGGACCCACATTCTAAATTTAGATAACACAGCAAATTGATTGGCCAAATGAGAGAGATTGACACTTCTGGCTTATGAGCTTCTGACTCAACCCACATGTGACGAACCATGTGACGAACATGTGACACGAACTCGGGAAATCCAACCCAGGCCACATTGGTTGGAGACGAGTGCTCTCACAAGTGCGCCTGCGCCATCCCTTCTCCCTTCATGCTCGCTAGGAAAATTGACTGTCGTAAAGAAAACCGTTGATTGGAATTTGAAATGAATTTGTCTCCAAGTTATTGAAAGGCGCATTCAAATTCCATTGACGAAGAACTGGTCTACGCTTGCAGGTTGAGGCTGTTGTGAAGATCATTCCAAAAAGTGTGATCTTGAAAGGAAAGAAAGTTACGGAAGACATGCTCAATCAACTTAAATGGACTGGGAAGAGCGCCTTCAGTGGAAAAAGCGGGTTGAAGTGAAAAAAATAATAAAAATAAAATGATAATTAAGTAAAGTACGATCGTCCGGGTGAGTGTAGTCCTGAGAAAGACTGTTTGAGATGGAATTGACTCACGTTTCGACAACCTGAGCGATAATTCATTTATTTCTGTGATCATAAGCGGCCGTTATCCTGAGAATCCAGCAATCTGATTGGTTGCCGGAGCGGGCAGAATTTTCCTATCTCTTGACCACGGTCACGGTAACCAAGGACGCTAAGTGACGAGCGAAGCTGCGAATATAATGAGGGAATTTTCAGTTTGTCTTAATGGTTTTTTTTTTGCCGCTTGTTGCATTTAGAGCAATGATATTGTTGAACTTTCTGACAAAAAACCGGCAATGGATCTGAGAATTTTTATTACCTAAACGAAGACGATAAAGGAAACAACACAAAAGAAACCCAACCAAGCTTTCTCCCACCCTCTAAAAATATAATTTAGAAATATGTAAGAACGAACGTTGCTCAGTAGCCTTGTTCGGTCCGTATAGGGAAAAACTTTACCCTCGGTCTCAGTTTTTCCCCATACGGACCTCTCGGCCGGTGAATAACATGTGAACTTAAGGTGATTCCCGGGTAAAAGAACCCGTCATAGATTTCCGATGAAACTTGGTATGATGACATTACAGTACAAGGAGATGTTAAAAAGGTAATAAAAAGAGGGGGTCACCGTGCTTGTTTTCATGCCACGATGCTGACAAATATGGTTATTTAGGTGACTTTTGGTTATCTCAGTGCACAACAAACAAGATCGATTATTTTTCAATGCGGCGTGCTATATCACACAGAGTTCGACTTTCTTTGATTGCTTATTCATCTACGTCCCAGAAAAAATGGCTTCAAATACCCTGCATTATTAATTGATATTTTTATCCTTTAAAGGAAACATAATTTGGACTTGCTCTGCTGGGCCCGTTACGTCTCTATCTGTAGCATTTATTTCATTTGCCAAAAAAGTAGCTATAGATTTCTGCCAAATTTTTTCTCAGTTATTGCGGATATTGTTCTCATTGAATTTATAAAATAAAAAGTGGGGGTCACCGTGCTCGTTTAAGAGAAAAGGAGCTTTTATCTCGCTATCGAGCTTAGTTTGAGGGAAATCCCTTATGTTTTGTACGCGCGCGCGCTCATGTGCGCGTGCTGATGACGCAAAAATCGTGCGCAGTAGGAATGCGCAATGCAAAACCAGGGAATCACCTTAAGTGTCAAGTGTAGGTAACGCCGAGGCAATAATTGCGGACACTGTACAGTTATCAAATCAAATATCAAATCATAGGTTGGTAGAGCGAGTTTCAATCGAGTGTCTTAAAACCAATTTAACCAAAGTAATTACTTTGGCCAATCAAAAAGGACGGAGACAATCCAGTAAACCAATCAAAACTCGAAGTAATTACACGAAGTCGACACAAAGCGCGGGAAAATGTGCGCGCGCGAGCCAAGATTGGTTTTGGTTTCACTTCTGATTGGTTCAAAAAGTGGCACGCGAACTTTGAACCAATCATTGGGTGAAGTCATGCAAACCCAAAGCAATTCGCTAATTACTTTCGACACTCAATTGAAAACCGCTCTATTCGAGGAGAGGAAAACCGGAGTACCCGGAGAAAAACCTCTCGGAGTAACAAACTCAACTCACTTATAACGCCGAGTCTGGGAATCGAACCCGGGCCACATTGGTGGGAGACGAGTGCTCTCATCGCTGCGCCATCCCTGCTCTTGCAAAAAATTGCATATGTGCTACTCAGGGAAGAAACGATTTAATTGAAAGTATTGCAGGAAACATCTAACATTCAACTTATTGTGAAACATTTTACAAAGAGACAAAGAAATTTAATAGCATTCGGTAAAAATGTGTAAAATATTACTCAGTGTCAGTAATAAGAAATTCATTTTACTTATATGTTATTTGACTCTTATTTTCCTTTAGTTTGTCACCGCTGCGGTATTTAGATGGAAAGCAACTTTTAGTAAGGACTGACAAATCAATTGTCCAAGTCAGTCAATTCAACCAATCAGGACTAAGAACAAATACGTGCAGCTGGCGCTAAACGCGGGAAAAAATGCTGCGATCAGACTGAGGATTGTTTTGTGTTAGCTTCTGATTGGTTGTTATGGTGGCGTGTTTGTAGGTTTCGTCGTCTGACTTTAAGGACGGTGCCTACTAATTCAAAGGTATTTTTGTGTGGTTTACTGAATATGCATGCGGGAAAAGCGGATCTTAATAAGTGTTATTGAAATCCAAAAAGAAAATTGGGGGTAACCACGCATTTTTCGAAGATAAGTAATCAACAAAATTTGTTTTTCCAAATTGAAGCTTGATTATCTCTGAAAAATGCGTGGTTACGCCCAATTTTCTTCTTGGATACCAAGAGCACTTGCTAAGTGGTGCTTTCTCCGCACAGTTTTGAACCGCGCAAAAATATCCCTGTCTTAATAAGCACCACCCATAGAAAATCCGAGAATCTCGCGCTGCGCAGAACGTATGCGCAATAACAATAGTAGGCACCGTCCCCGGGGCACCGTCTTTAAACCCCGGGCCTTAAACCGCTTCTTCATTATGGTTTTCTCCGGAAATCGAATCAAAGAAATTTTTTAAAGTGGCATTCCTTGTCCGAGAGGCAGGCTAAGCGGGTATTCTTCAAAACAGATAAAAACATGACGCGTTAAAAGAGTAGAGATTTTCTCACGGTTTTTGCGAACTGCAGAAATCAGCTCAAATCCCGAGGGTCAAAATGCCGTCTGATTTATTTAAAGTGATGATTTTAAGAACACAGGAACGCATCTTCAATTTACGAAATCTGATATTTCGTTTTGGCCATTCCATTTATGATATTAAATTGCATTCATCGAAATGTTTATTTTTGTCGAATATGACTCTTCCTTGCGGCGTAATAAAGATCCGAATATTTTTGGCTTGCGTGCACCTTTAACCATCTCCGTGATCATTACGTTTCAAAGCCGGTTTTCAGTTGAAAAGAAGGTCAAAGGAGGCTCTTTTGAGTTTAATCCCATACTAGGGCAATTTATTTGATCCCTAACCCTCTCCTTGCAATTGTAGGGAAAAAAACCTGATGCGCGGGAAGAAAAATAGTAGGTCCCATCTGTCAACACTTAGTGGGAAGTTAAAGAACCCACACAATAGAGTAGGGTACCGGCGGAAATCGATGTGCTGTGTTCTGTCAATGTCGCTGTGCTGCACTTGTGGAGATACCTGAAAATCCTACGATTGATAAGATTGTAACCGCTGCCAAGTTTGCCGACAGAGGTCACCGAACTGTTTAAAGTGCGTTTAGGCTTCATTACATGAGACTCGAACCCAATGTATTTTTATACGATCCTTCTCCCACATTGAGCGCGATGGAATAATCGCACCGGAGCGACTTCGGATGAGGCGAGGTTGTCTGTTTGGCGACGTGTTTGCCGACGCTGCCTTCGTAGATCTTAAAGCCCTCAGCGACGCGAATTGACCAAGTTTTAGGTTGTGTAGAGGACGTTATCAAGGACACCCAACGACCAATTTGTTGTAAAATGTATTATTATACCCCAGTTAATGAAAATAAATGTTGTTAAGGCATTTTCAGTTGTTTTTCAGTGTTGCTGGGAAAACAGTATCTGTTCCTTTTTCCCAGCAAGACACACAAGAAATTTCCCAGCCAGCTAGATGAAATTGGTTGGTTTCCCAGCCAGCTGATCAAATTTATTTCCCAGCCAGGAATTCCGCGCGCTTTCAAATCCCTCGATCCAAAACGACCGAACAAAAGCGACAAAACCGGGACAAAACAGGTTTTTTCCGCAAGCGCAATCACTCTGACCAGCCGTCGTATGTTTGTGACTACTCTCTGGGAGAGGGAAGGGGTTCTTTTTTTTTCGGTTTTTGTTTTTGTTTGTTTTGTTTTTTTTTTTTTAGTCTTCCTCAGTCTTCAGAGTTTCTACAGCCAGCTCGGGTTGAAATGCTAGAAAAAGCCAGGAATTCCCAGGCAAAACCTCTATCAATAACAAAATTTCCCAGCCAGCTCATCGAAACACCTGTATTTTTGCCAGCCAGCAAGATTCCTCTGGGGAACAGATAATGTGAGGAACAGATTCGTTGGGTGCCCCTGCGTTATCTCCTTCCCAAACAACCACACCGTTCATACCAATTTTACAGTACTCCTAGCCGAATGTTGGTACAGGTTTTCCATGCCGAACGACTTGAAATAGTGGCGAAATGATTACAACAACGCGAATTTACATTTTAAATGGCGTTGTCGTAGCCTTCGTCGTCTTCCTAATAATAATAATAATAATAATAATAATAATAATAATAATAATAATAATTGTCGCTGCTAATCGCCGTCGCAAAGTACAGCAACGACGCAGCTCAACAAGGTCGAACCGAAAGCATACAATGGCGCCTCTGGCAGCCGCTATACGGTCCATGTGTGACCTTGGAGCACAGCTTACAGCCAGCTGGAATCGGCTGTATGCTGGTTTTTTTCTTGCGTCTTCTTTGCCTTCCTTCCTATTTTTTCCAATCTTGATCAATAATATTCTTGTTTTATAACCAAACTTCAACTCGGTTGTCGGTGCCCTATTTTCGCACAAATTTAATTAGGGTTGAATGGATTATCGTGCAGAGCCATTGTTTTTGCTCACTAAACCTATTGTTTTGTAGCGTCGTCGTTGCCGTCGGCGTCGTCGTTTCGTAAGCTTCTTATTGAGGTTTTGACGACAACGTAAGCATGCAACAGAGAATCTTTCATTCTCTATTTTAACTTTGATACCGCTCGTATCAATTTATTTTTATTAGGATACTTCGCCCATCTTGTGGCACGTGAACGAGACTGAATGATCGCGAAAGACTTATGACGGAGCCAAGTTATCTTTTGAGGTGACGTTTTCGTCGACCGTCGCCGTCGTAGATCTTCAACTCCCTACTTTTTTTTAGTGTTCCAATGCGGAGATCATGCGTTCGATTTCAACGCAGGTCTTTCCTTCAAGCAGTGGGGTCTCAAATATACGTTTCAAATGGCTTTCTGTTCGGCTTACTGCCGGCTGACCTTTGGCTATTTTCATGGTACGACGCTGACGGAAACGGCTATTTAAGCCACTTTGACAATTGGGGCGATTCCCTAATGTTGGAGCGATAAGCACGGCAGAGGCTTGATCCAAAGCACATTCCTAACAATTCGTCAGAAATCGAAACAAGCCACCCTAAAATAATTTTATTGTCTCTTCTTCGTATGTATTTGGTGGTCACTTTGCCCAAACTGTGCACAGCCGATGAAACAAATTTGATTTCTTGCTTAGGGTGTGCGTTCTATTGACCGAATTCCGGAATAGGAATACATGAAATATAAGTTAGAAATCCTTCGTTTTTACGGGGATTCACATTAAAAATTTCAAATATCTGCTAAAATGCAATTTAAAACATATTTTTGTTATCCTTGTTGCTTCGAAACGCGCCAAACATCTCGTTTTAATCATCACTCCACGTATCATTATTCCGCCATGATAGGGTCAATCGAACGCGCCCCCAACGCGCCCTTAGTATGAAAAGATAACTACCTTTGCTTACCTTTGTGATCAAATTTCGTCGCATACTCACCTTCACTCGATTTCCCATTGTTCTTTTTAGCATTATAGAATCTCTCTTGTATACAGTAAACTTCAAGTTTAGACAGAGTCCTTTTCTCATTAAGGCATAAGTTTATGTCTTCTGACCTCGACGCCATTTTCTTGTTTACCGACGGTATTTTGACTTGCGTTGACAGATTACTTTCGGGGGAAAATCAACTTCTTGCACTGACTTTGTTTAGAAAATTCGGACCGGAACAGTTGTTGCATTATTTCACTTAAATCTTTAAATGTTTTATTGTTAAAGTTAAACAGCTACAATGATGTAAAGAGAGGAATATCGGAGCAAAATTAATTGGAGCACTCTTTACCGTGTTGAGTTTTCTTTGCAGGTCTTAGCAATGGAGCCCACCACGGCAATGCAAACTTGTTGATAAAAATATACTCTGATTTAAGAATTAATGCACCCCTTATTCCAAATATTCCAGTTTTTAAACAACGCATCAATCTTGTGACCTATAGCTAATATGATCGAAACTGATATCGAGAAATTCGTAGAAATTTTTCGATTTCGTTATAATATTTAACTATAATTAGCTCGGATATTTGAGGTATTTTTTATGAATGGTTCTACACCGCTGTGTTTCTGCATGTTTCGATAGATCGAGCGAATTCTCGTTTGATCACCTCCCAGATACTGTGGATTGATAAGTTTAACACTTTGCGCTGTCATGGAGAGCATTAGCATCGTACTTGCGTGAAACGGCATATGCCGGGCAGGTTGCTCAGGCAGTGGGCTTCAGTGTTATGATCATTTTAAAAGTATGAAATTTCCCTTGTTTTCTCCCTTTTGCGAAGTTCGTCGCGGTTGATATCTGTTGATAACAGACAAGAAACTCATGAGGGGCTAAAATCAAAGGTCTTTCTTCGTTCTTTGGCAAAACGCCCAAATATGTGCGCCAGCTAACGTTTGCCGTAAACCAGCGTCGGTAAACGCGATGACAATTCTCCCTTTTGCCTGATTTGAGCCTGGCTTATTTCCGTCTTTGTAACTACTAAAGTTCTTCCATTGGCTCTGATGATGTTTCCCCTAGAACAACATATATTTCTTATGTTCAATGAACGCAAATCAATGCGACGTGGCAATACGTATTTGAAAGAAAAACGGAGAAACGGAAGGACACCGCCCGAACTGACTGTAACCCGGGCTTGTTCATAAAAGTGAGGTTAACCTCGTCTTTTATATTACCTTGTTAAAACGCAGCGAAAAAGGTGGTTTTGAAAAAAAGGTGTACTGATTGTTAAAGTCCGAAAGTATGAGATAAATAGAAGAACATCTCTTTTTACATGTAAGTGCCAAGCGCTGCCTTGATTAAAGTTGAATTCAAAGTAGACGTGCTTCAATGTTTTTTTGCCATAGTTACAGCTGTAAGCATGGAAACTTTATCCTCGTTATCACGAACTTGAAGTAGTCAAAAACGTGACCTTAGAAGAAATGGAAATACATCGATCGAATTGACTGTTTATCGATTTCCGTCATAACATCGAGAATTTAAAAGTGGCAAATTTTCACCTTTTGTTTTTAGCATTTTTGAAAACGAGTTATCGGATTGTGGAGACGCCTAGCAACGAGTTGTGGTTGATCACTCCTCGACGGAATTGTGTTCAACTAGCCCTCAAATACACTTGGTTATTCATGTCAAAGTTGTATGCCTAGAGCTCCCTATAAATAAAAAGCAATGACATATGGTTGTTTATATTGGATTGCATTGTAATGAGTTAATTAGTTGAAACAACATAGATAAGATGTCAAAGTTTTGTTGAAATAACGGCTCAAGATGTCGACAAAAGTATTTTTATCCCACGTCGATGCTAAGGCTCTTCTGAGCCACTTGGGCATTGACTGAGGTGTTTATCCAGCTGCTCTGTCAAAACGTGACTGTCTGGTCACAATGAGCTGTCATTAATCCATGAATGATGTGCTTTTTAAAAGTATATTGGGGTTATAAGTCTCGTAAGAGCATGAATTTTCCGTTTTAAACTCAAGGCCTCTTACCTTCAATCATTCGTGCCCTTGAGCGCCGATTAGCCGTTGCGGGAAATTTAAATATATAATCTGATATTAAAGATATCTGATATTAAGGGACTGCTTTGTATACTTTGAAGTGTAAATTGCTTTCTTCTCAATATTCCATACAATTTGTCGAAGAGGCGACAGGCTACTAATAATCATTGAAGACTGGGGCGAATAAAAACTAGAGCTAGACCCGGCAAAGCCAGTTTATCAATTTCCGATGAATTAGTAAAAGAAGGAAGAAATGATAAAAGACCATTAGCTTCCGGTTTCACAAGGATCCTATTCATCAACGCACAGCCAGCTAGATTTTGAAAGGAACTTTGAAAACGCCAATAATTGAGTCAATAGTGCGGGTTATCCACTAACGAAATTGAGACTGTTCAAATGAACTTTGACATCACATCATATTCCGAAATATGTTGTCGTTTTGCGAGAAAACGATACACTGTTCCGGCTTTTTCGACTCGATTCTTTATCACGGAATGCCCCACGTTTTGTAAACTTCCGGTCGGAATACAAGGACATTGCGGGATTTTCTCGCAGTCTAAACGGAATATATACTGCTGGAGGCTATTTTTTGCAATTGCGAAATTTGAACCCGGTTACCTCAGCAATAAATTAGGCAGTGGGCACCACATTACGGCATCGGTCACGTGACTATCAAAACTCAAACAAAAAAAATTGAACATGGCGGCGAACGTTCGTCGTTGAGCGGGGTCTCGAAAACAACAACTCGCTCCGGCTGTCTGACCTCGTTATGTCAAAGAAAGGGGGCGAAGCTCGAAGCGTTAACATTGCTGTTGTTGGCTTGTCTGGATTAGACAGAGATCAAGCATTTTATGGCGTGGGAAAGTCGTGTTTGTGTAATCGCTTCGTACGGCCGTTGGCCGACGAATACATCACCGAGCATTCATCGGTGTTTAGTTCCTCTGATTTCGGCGGTAGAGTGTTAAATAACGATCATTTCTTGTACTGGGGCTCTACTACGAAAACATCAGAGGATGGTAGTGCATTCTTAATCCATGTGATAGAGCAGACAGAATTTATCGACGATGCTACACTTATGCCTATGTCGCGTGGTGGAAACGTACCGTACCCTAAACGGTGCGCTATTTCTAAACTTTCATCCCTAGAAAAACTGATGTACATCAGTAGGGACCAGGTCGCTTTGCAGAACGATTATGAGCAAGTCTCTCTGCCGGGAGGGAAGATTACAGTTGATGGGTTTCTGGTCGTTTATGACGCCGAAGCGACACAATCGAAACGTCTGGAGGAACAGCAAGAGCGTCTGTTGTCATCGATCATCACGTATGTCCAGAAGAGTAAAAAGCCGTTTGTTCTTGTAGCAACGAAATGCGACGATACGCAACTCAATTTACTGCAAGAAGTTCATCGTTTTGCTCAGTCGAAAAAGTTGAATGTTCCTATCATTGAAACATCCGCTCATGAAAACGTGAATGTTGATCTTGCGTTTGTGGCCTTAGCACAACTCGTCGACCGAGGAAGGGTCCGTTCGAAAGTAATTCCTTTCACGGAGGCTCAAAAAATTCAGAGAGAACATTTAACGAAAGCTGTTCAGGACTTTCAAAGACTTATCGATAGAACGGTTACGGACTTTCGAGTAATTTGGAAAAACACGAAAAAACTTGTTGAAAATGAACGAGAATTTCAGATACACCGCGATCTTTGCGGTCTTGAGGCATGTAAGAGACTCTTCAACAAACACATTCGAAAGCTACGGAAAGAATTTGAAGAAAGAAAGTTAAATGGCTATTTGTCGAGGCTTCCTAGTGCTTTGGACGAACTTATGCCGACTGCCTCTTCGATGGATCTTTGTCAGTGGAACTGGCAAAATTGTCAAAAGGCGCTTCTATACCATAAAGAGTTATTTAATTGGATGATTGTTTTGCCCGAAGAAACGGCGTGGAATGAAAGTGATCATTTGCTTACGGACGATCCACGTGTTCCATTCGACGTTTTGTCTTTGCCGCAAACAGAACTAGTTTTTCAAAACCACACGGTGAAGTTAAAAGCCGAAGAGAAACGGCTTCGCATGAAGAACGAATTCAGAAAACTTTTGGAGTTAACTCCACAGATCAGACCAGGCACAATGTGGGTAGACGCTGCTGTTATGCTCCAAAACGAAGAAAGTTTTCAATATTTAAACGATGCCGACAAAACGAAAATATTCGACACCTACCGAAGAGACATGACTGAAAAAGCGAAAGCCGATTTTCAGGAATTGTTGTTTGAGTCAGCTGGTTTGTTTTCAAAACTAGAACCTAACACTCGCCCAGCGATCTCTCAGGAAGACATGCGGCTGATCAAAGACGCGCTCAGCGAAGACGATCGATATAAGCGATTGGAAAAGCTCGACAGCGATCGAGAAATTGGCCTGATCAACCACATCGCCTTGCTGTATAGCGCCACAAGATGCCTTAGTGGAGCGGAGAGGTGTCGAGATCGTCTCATGCAAGAGATTGTAGCAACAACCACCTACAGGTACGGTATCGATCATCGTACATAAACGTTGTGGCTACAAACACAGCAAAGATATTTTTAATCAAATTAGCAATGTTCATTTCACATGGCTCACGCTTTAAATTTTTATCTAATTCCATCATTGCTCTGTAACCTTTGGACCTCGCTTTTTCGTCTCCTACATCTAAGCCTTTTATTTATGTCATTTTGTGAATGATCTTTCTAATTCTTCCACGAGTCTTTAATGCGTGTTCAACATTCCCCTGGGTACGAAAGTTATAAAGTGTACAGAAAATGTTAACCGCTTTCTTTATTTGCAAGTTCACTTTTCAAAATATTTACACAATTTTTGACAGTTCTTTTTACATTCCAAAGTGTTACTTTCGTTCAAGGAGCAGACATTTTGCTCTTCTTTTCAACACCCTCCTGGTAAATTTAATGATTGTTAACAGACATGATTTGTGCATATGTGTATATTTTTTGCTTGTGATAGACTGTATGTGGAACATCTGCTCAAGTGTCAAAATGAACTTTTAGGGCTCTAGTTTTCTTTCTTTAAAATTTCGTTTAGTTTTATGTGACAGTCAATTTCTATGTTTGCTATAGGCTCTATTGGTAATTAGCTTCCTTTGTGTCCATAAGCTTTGCCAGAAATAATAGACATTATGCATTTGGATTTGCATGCATTTTCTTTTAATTTCTCGCATGTGTTTCTGAGTTGTGTTTTAGACATAAATAATGTCAGTCGATTGATACTTCATCATTCAGCAAGTATGTAGTATTACTTCGTGATCATTTTATTAATTTTGACATAAAACTATCCCTTTAATTCTTAAGGAACTAAGATGAGTGATGAGTACATATCTGGGCGTTAAAATTGATGGGAGGGTATTTAGGTTCAAGGATATCTGTGCCGTACGTTTTTAAAATGTTCTCTCAAGGTTTTGTAGGAAATTATGAATAATTATTGGAGAGGCCAAAGCATCTTTAACGAGAGGCTGAACTTTGCAGTTAGTAGCAAATCAGTGATGGTAAATTTGATTTCAGGATTTTTGTTATCTGTTGGGCAAGCTTGCTCTCAACAGAGAGAAATACAAATGTAAGCTGGAATCAGAACCCTTTGTGGTTTTATGATAAGTAACAGCTTAATTTAAAGCTTTTCAGTGTCAATGTGGCTCTAAATCCCTCTCTTAAATAATCATGCCTCTCAAAATGACAGTGAATTGGTGAAAGAATAAAAGCATTTATTATTTAATAGCTATAATTTACCTCAATATTTACACCTGTTTTGGTTATTAATTTTTGTTCACAGTTTCAAACACTTCTCACCTTTGTTTGGAAGGAAAGTCATAATTTATATGTAGTTCATTATTGCAAAATTACATTCCATCATGTGAACTCTGCAAGAAGGAAAAGTATTCTCATAATAAATGCCTGAGATGTGATAGGTTCAATTGAGAGACATGCTACAAACAATGGCTTTTGTTTTAGGTCTTTTAATCTTTGGAAACTTCCAAACTAAATTCCATTATTTTTGTTATCTCTGCTTTCCTTCTGATAGTCTTAAGGTAGCAAGAAGTAATTCCCATTTCTTAACTTTTTCAGCATTTATTCTAGAGGAATAATTATATCTCTAAATGCTAATTTTTTTTAAATGTATGTGTTGTGGTGCAAACGTTTTTCTGGTTCAAAATGTTTTAAACCGGTTCAATTTTGATTTTCCCTTCATTAAGATTATGACAATGAACATCAGACGAAGAAAAATAAAAATTGATTGGTTTGAAAACATTTGTTGCTGCCTAAGTGCGCAATTATCGCTGTAACCTTCCAACACCATGTAGACTGAATGTGCATACATTTAGGTATTTAGTCAGCAGATGCAGGATAAAGTAGAAACAATGCGGGTTGAAACTGCGACGAAATAAAAAGTTACGCTACAACGAATAATTTAGTAATTCAAAGCAAGAAGAAACCATAAAAGATGATAGCATTAACTAACAGTAAACAATGATACTTACATTGTTGCAACTATTTCAAAACTTGATGAAAGTCAACTGCTTGAAGTGAAAAGACTTAAACTGAACTCAGACTGCTTAACAGCTAACTGCACGTGGAACGACTTTGAGTGAAGACTAAATTATAGCAAAACAAGAAAACTAAGGGTGTAAAAAAACTTTGAGAAATAGAAACAAGAGATGCTATCAAACAGGCTACAAAAAATGCTAATTAATTAAGGTAGTAAAGACAAATGGATTTAACATTAACGGAACAATACCGTAAAAGTCCATGTATAAGCCGCACCATTTTTCTCAAAAGTGAAATAAAAAATCAGGGGTGTGGCTTATCTACAGAAAAACCTGAGGTTGGAGTTTTCTAAGGTTCAATTAATATTCACAAAAACTTCTCAAGATGTCAGTGAATAAACATAATAACAAACTGAAAGCACGTTGTTGTTGATCATTGCCTGTTTCATTAGCGGTGGGTCCAAAAGGAGCCGTTTCACATCTTGAAGCGTTCACACACTCGAACAACTGAACACCAACCTACAGGCAATCTCCATTCCTCCACAAAGCTTTTTCACATCTTGAAGCATTCACACACTCGAACAACTGAACACCAACCTACAGGCAATCTCCATTCCTCCACAAAGCTTTTTGCCATGGTCACTTTGACACATATCTTTCGCCTGTGTGAGAAAATACGAAGACATTCGCAAGTTCTCGCGAGGTAAATGGCTGACCGTTTCATTGTGATACCCACACTCCTCTCCATGTTTCAAGCTTGGGTACTAAGCACTCATACGTATCATTTCAATCACCTTCGAATATTCAACTTCATGGAGCTGCTTGAAAAAAATAATCACATGGAGAGAGCATCTTCAGTTTTTATATATTGTTAACTCACAAGATAAAGGTATGACAAGTGAAATGTCGCTATGGAAAGACTTAATTGATATAAAAGCTCGTAAAAACCACCGTGTCAGTGTTTTGAAACGGTAGATGTTTGTCCTTGTTTATTTACTGACAGAACTTCATTGGAACTTCAAAATTTGTTGTCTCCATTTTTTTTTGAAATTCCAGCTTCCAAATTGGGGGTGCGGCTTATCTACGGGTGCCGCTTATACATGGACTTTTACGGTAATAAAGAAAACACTCTTAGATCTTACATATTCCGGCCCTTAAGTGCAAAGTGTGAGTGAGGCGCCTATACTAATACTTCAGCTTTAAGATCTGTGCTAAAATTACTTGTGCAAATTGTGGGCAACTAAACTAAGAGTAAATATGAAACGAACTACAGGCTTGTGATTTAGGTGTGCAGCCTCTGAAATTCATTCAGTGGGTGTTCATAAAACTTGCAATAAGAAGTTTGCTAAGTTTCTGGTGAACTTCCACATTTTTATGTTTCTTCTCCCACTGCCAACAAAACAAGTTGTACACAGCACCCTCAAGAATAGCAGTTTCACGTAGACCTTGACTCTACGAACAAAACCTTTCTTGTCTGGAAACATTTGCTACTTCCTCCTGAAGGAACCAGGAATTTCTTGAAGTGTTCTCTGCAGCAACTAACACGACGTCTCCAACTGCAAGATTTCGGCGGGGAAATGGCCATTTTTGGCGACTTTGAAGCAATGGAAGGTATTTACAGGATCATCTTTTCCAAAAGATATCTGCAAGTTATTGGGTCTGTTGCCATCTGTGCCGGGAAAGCAGGTCTTCCTTCTGAAAAACATGTGGTAGCATAGGAGTATCTGACTTCAGCAACAGTCATAAGATACTCTCTACCTCACACATGAGAGTGGTAAAGCCCTCATCATCTGTGGCCGGTTCTAGAAGAAGGGCGCGCAAGATTCTTTGAACCAAGCAGACGTACCGCTCTAACATGCCTCCGTACATAAGGGGGGTTGAAACTCTATTTGATGTTTCTTTGAAGCATTTCTTTATGAATCTTGAATTGATTCGTGGAGCTTGCATTCTCCACTGGTAAAGTTGGTTCCCTTGTCTGTGTGTAATTCTTAAACTTGGCCTCTTCTGGCAATAAATTGTCTGAGTGCGAGAAGGAAGAAATCTGTATTGAGGCTATGGGCTATTTCAATATGTACTGCGTGCATGGTCAAGCATTAAAAATTACTCCATATCTTTTAACGAGACTCCTGGACCGCTTACGTGAAAAAAACCAAAGCAATCGCCTCCAACGGTTGTAAATGGGGTTTGTTGGGAACTAAACAGTCTGCTATCAAGTTGGCCATTTTCTGTTCACAGAACGGTGCTTCTTGCCTGCAACAACTGTAGCATTTCGTCAGGACTCTTCTTACTGCAGAACTCTCTTTGATAATCCATTATTTCTGGTGTGTCATAGGCACATGTTGTCTTCCTGAATGACCAGAGAGCTTGTGGTAATGATCGATGATAAGATTTGAGACATGGTCGTTCTTTGGCAAGATTATCTGGTGTCTTGCGTCAGATGAGATACACATGCGAGACAACCTTCTGCCAACATAAAACAATCTGTTTCTCAGGATAGGGTCCTGTTTAAATAAGGGACTACTTTGCCTAACGTGTTGCTGCCACTTGGATCGCTGAGCTCACGGTGTTCCACAGCAAAAAAATGCCTGTTGAACGTTCAGCGGTATTGTCTTCTCAACCTTTTCCCTCTCTTTGATAACAAGTAATGGTGGTTTCTTGAGGGGGGTCTTCGGCTGATTACTTTGTTCCTTGGACTTGATTGCCATAAGAAGATGGCATGCTTTGATAGTGTAAGATCCAAGCAACTGTCTTTTTCAGACGATACCAGCTGGAGAATCTCTGGAAACGATCTGTTAACATCTTGGTGGAGCCGTAATTGCAGGAATAGTTGATGTTGCTAAAGACGTCACATGGGACTTAACTTCCAGGTCACCATTTGGAATTGCCATTGGGGAACCGGTTATCCTAGGCCATTGATGCTCACACTTCCACAGGAACACCGGCCCCAACAATCACTCTGCACAAGCTGATAGTCTTCTGGATGTATGGTCACCTGGGTTCAAAGCACTCTCTACGTGATGCCACTGGTGTGGGGTAGAACGATCTCGAATTGTTGCTATATGGTTTGTAAAGTTATGGAAACGCTTGTTTTCGTTTTTCACGTAGCGCAGCACAGACATATTGTCTGCCCAGAAAACTGATGGGCTGCTGAATGGCAGTTCAATCTCTCTTTTGAGCATCCTGTTGTGACAAATGGATAACACCAGAGAGCTCCAAATGAGGAATAGAAATGGATTTCAGAGGTGCTACACAAGACTTTGCAAAGAGGAATGAACTGTGCACCCTTCCTTCTTCATTAACTGAATGCAAATGAGAAACTGAACCATAAGCAGCTTCTGAGCCATCCGAAAAGTGGTGTAGCTGACTGGTAACCACAGGACCGAAGGCTTCAGGAAAACAGAATGGTTGACAGAGGATGATGAAAGGTTCAGGACATCTGTTAGCCATTTCTCCCAGCTTGAATGGTACTCTGGTGGAATATCGTCCTCCCATCCAAGCTTGATGCGACAAAGATCTTTAAGGATTTGTTTGGCAGTCAGCATAAAAGGTACAACAAAATCAAGGGGATCGAAAACACTGCTGACCACAGACAAGATGCCTCTACTTGTAAGTGGCCAAGCTCTAAGGCAGATGTTGAAGGCAAAGGTATGTGACTCTACACACCATTGCATGCAGAGTACCTGTTGAGATAGCAAGTCGTCCATGTGAAAGCCAAGCTTCTTCAAGTCTGCAAAACGCTCGTGTGCAGGGATGGCTTCTATAACCCTTCAGCTTTTTTAGTGATATCCCCCTGAACTTTGCAAAGCAATCGAAGACCACTCTAATTTTACCACGGTTGTTAGGATGATATGCTTCATGGTGGGATATGTACCAGACATTGCCCTCCAAAGGACTCAACTGATCAGGGGGTACTTTACGTGCATAGCCTCTTTCCATCAGTTCTTTCATGAAGACTCTGTAGTCGTCGCTCAACTTGGGGTCTCTTTCTAGCCTTTTCGTCAACCATCCAACCCGTGCCAATATTTGAGACTTGTTTTTAGGGATCAAAGATACATGGTTCTTGAACAGCAAGGGAATTTCATAATGACCTTCCTTTAACTGTATCTTCTCCGCATTCTGCATAAAGTGGTGTTCATCTTGCGACCTCTCTGTTGTATCATCAACGACGTTGTGCTTGTAGACATTCTCCATGATATGTTGAAGCTGAGGGTCAGCTTTCAGAAAGAAGCTTGAGGTAAGTGATCTATTGCAACAGCAACCCAAAGGACCGTTTACTGCCCAGCCCGTGCTGGATCAAGCACCTCTGGAACATCACTAGCAATAAGGAGTCCGATCTCAGCATCTACTTGAGATATGAAAACGGCATCTAGATGCGGCCACTGATCCACTTCCTCTTGGGTTGGAATATCTTCTTTACTGACTGGAATCTCAGGTCTGGTTTAAAGTGCAGGAAGATGACAAGATCATTCTCATCAAGATCAGACACAACTAGGTCACAGATGAGCTAACTTTCAACTGGGCTGTTTTTCTTTTCCAGAGTAAAAGAGACGAAGTTTCCTCATCAACGATTCTCTGCAGAAGGTTGCACTGCTCCCATGGTCTAGAAAGACATAATTATGTAATGACCGACTGGTTGCTGTAGATTATGAATGGGTCTTTACGGGGATAATGGCCATTGCTGTCCTAAGACTGGCTTCACCATGAATAAGGCTACTGGGACACTCCTCAGCATTGGCCATGGCATTCGGAACTGGAGTATCTGCGCTGCTCTCGGTTTCAACACTTACATCCAATGAGGACTTCTCACAATTACTTGATGTGTGAAGAACTGTAGGATGCTTATGAGTGCAGTTGGAATTTTGCAGATTTTTCTTTTAGGACAAACCGTTGCAACGTGCTTGTTGGATAACAGCCAAAGCAAGGCCTCTTAGATGATAGGAATTTAATGCACTCTTCCATCTGAGTAGATTACAATCTTCAAGGGCGTGAGTTTGTTGGCAAAACGAGCACACAATGGACTGAACCTTAGGGCTGACAAGATCAGGGCAAGGTTTCAGCACTGAATTTGTTGTCTGGTTGGCCAAAACTTGGGTAGCAAAGGTCGAAGTCTTCGATTTGGATGGTCTGAAATCAACTGATGACTGTGACGGTCTTCGTGATCTTGAATCAGAGAACGATTGAGTATTGCCTGAGATGTTTCCAAAGATCGGGTTTGTGGCAATTCTTGCTTCCCGATCAATAAAGGTGGCAAGGTCGCTAAATACCACTGGTCTTAACTACATCTCCATGATGTCATTGGCACTGGGACGCCATCTCTCTCTCTCTCATGTTGAATGGCAGCTTAAAAGTTAACTTCTAAATGTTCCCTGGCTGGTCAAACTTCTGCCTGCCAGAGCATAATTACAACTTGATAGGAAGATGGCAAATTTGTTGAGGGCTGGACCATCCTCTGCCTTCATAGGGGGCCACGTAAGAGCTTTGGACTCATACGCTGATGCAACTTGATATTCGCCCCCTTCCTTTCTTTTAGGAAGCTTGCAAACCTCTTCGTATCCTACATCAGGCGGCAAATGATGGCAGGGTTTTATCAGATCCTTCACGTCTCTGGTGGTATATTGGTCAAGATAATGGAGCCGTTCAGTGCTACTGCGAGTTTGGGATTCTATCAGACTTTCAAAGGCGTGAATAAAACTAAAGTAGTCCACAGGATTTCTGTCAAAAATGGGGACACGAGGCTGAGGGAGTTTGGTTTTATTCTGATTAAAAGCAAGCAGTTCAACAAACTGACCCCTGTTGGACCTGTGGGGCAGTCTCCTGAATTCTGGAATAACAATTATTGCATTTCTCTCCTATCCACAGCATCTGTGCCAATATTACATCAGGTATATTCAGAATATGTTATTTGTCAATTTGTAGGCCTCATTTTGTGGACAGCAGTGAAACCTTGGATAGTGATGACAGCCAAATTAATTTGCTTATTCTCGGAAGTGGAGGCTTTGCTCAAGCCTTGGAGTCTGAAATTCGGGTAAGTGGTATAGACCCATATCATTCAATGTCCAAACCAAAGATTTTGCCCGTCGAACCTCTCATTCAGTATGAGGCTGGACGGGCAAAGACAATGCAAAGACAATGCAAAGACAAAGCCTTTATTCCTCAAGGAATCCAAAATGGCCGCCGAGTGATAAAGGTGAATTGGTGGTGAATATGTGCAGGTCACAGTCAGACGAAAGATAAAACATCCCTTCCTCATACATGTTTTTAATATTATAGAATGTCTGTACCATTTTGTTACAAGCTTGCACTGTAAATGGAGGTAGTGTGGCCCAGTGGTTAGGGCGCTTGCCTTGAGATCCGGAGATCCCGGGTTCAAGACCCGCTCTGACCACGCATTGAATTTGATCCTGGTAGTCCTTGGTTCAACTTCCCAGCAGCATTTGTAAATAGCCAACTGGTTTGCCTCCGGCCAGTTGGGATTCTTAACAGTTGTTGTTGTTTGTTGTGTTCTGTTGTTTCGTTGATTGTTTCATTGGCCCTTAAAAGCCCCTATGGGGAGCGGTCAATTAAGTATGTATTGTGTTGTATTGTATGTATTGTACAATGCTATATTGTTAATGACACTTATTTTGCTCAAAAGTAAGAAATAATCGCCGCACTTATCTGAATTTTTCAGGTGCGTATAAGAGAAGTGCGGACTATAGACGAAAGAGAGAAATGATTCTTACACTTTTCTTGGCAATTTTAGTCAATTGTCTTTTCTAGGCACCTGAAAAATTCAGGTGGGTCCAATGGGATTGAAACCCATGGCCTGAGATACTGGTGCAATGTTCTACGACCTTAGCTATGAAGCCACCCAGTTGGGAGCAGGTCAATTTGTTGGGTCTCGTGTATTCTTCTGAAAGGATTCGACGAAATAAAGAAATAAACAATTATTTCATAAATGATGATGTTAAAAAATATTGGCTTTTTCATTGTTACAGATGCAGTGCTCTTATGGTGACACGGATGGTCTGGAATTTGCTCTGGATGGTCGGATGTATGAACTGGACTATCAACTTGTTGACGGCGATCTGGATCTTCCTGAATATGCCCTGTCAGGAAATGATGTCACCTCACATGGTAAAAATCGTGTTAGATTTACTGTTGAGCCCTGCTCCTTTTTTATCAACATCGGTTAGTGTGCATGGTCCGCGTACAATTTTAGATCTACAAGCCCTCTCAAAAGAAATATCATGAGTTTCAATTTTTGAAGCTAAATTTGCTTGTATTTTTGGCAGATCATGATGTAATCTCAGACATTCCACCCCCTTTTGAAGGAAAATAGGGAGTATTTTAAGCACACTAGCACTGAAGGCGCTAGCCTGTAAGGGGGTCTGGGGGTATCCTCTTTGCAACTTTACTTTCATAGCAACAGTGATCTTTTCACATGTGAAGATAACATGTTATCTTCATGTGTGAAAATA
>NC_090892.1:11128850-11141350 GCF_036669925.1 Montipora capricornis
CAGAATAGTATTTCATGAAGGAAAGAAGTCCATACCGCATTCACAAGGTAATAGGGAGTTCGTGAAACGACGACGGCTACGAGGCGACGAAAACGTCTATTCAAAGTCCACGTTAAAGGTGTCTTTAGTGTTTCACGATTATTCCATTAATTGGACTGGTACGAACGGTTTTGAAGTAAAAATAGAAAATGAAAGATTCACAACTGTGTGCACACGTTGTCGTTACAACCTTAAATCTAGTCATTTCATGTTTCAGTTTTGCCTACAGTCATGGACAAAATTGTTGAGACAATTTATCAAAACTAACGCTTTTGAACTAACAACAGTTTTTTGTATTTGAATGAAAACACCTTTTACATATGTCACCCCCTACCCCCCTTTCCCCCTCCCCCTGAAAACGACGTTGCAACGTGGATGGTTATTTGTTTCCAACATTGAAAAGGGGGGAAGGGGATGCTACCTCTCACGAGGGGAGAGAAGAGAATTTACCCCAAGGGAAAGAAGGGTTGGTAATTTTTATGCCTCAACAACGTTTGTCCATGATTGTAGAGTAGTATTAAAAAAACGCGTGCCGCAGGGTTGTTTTTCGTCTTTTAGCCAATAATATAAGGAGTTAAAGCAGCGGCATCGCCACAAAGCAAGAATATGATTGGTTAAAAAAGAAAAACAATCCGTAGGACTATCACAGAGACCAAGGCAATGAGTCACCTGGTCTTGCGGCCTTTCCTGTTCTTTCACACGAAGGTGACCGACTTTTGGTGTGACGTCTTTACAATGTCGTATAAGGTCGCAGCCATGTGTCGAGGCAATTTTTACTGAGGGCTTAACATACAGGTACAACACAGTGGCAGGGCTAGGTTCAGAATCGCCGACCCTATGGTCAGGAATTCCGTGCGCTAACCACTTCCCCACTGTAACGCTCGACACTATTTGTCAATGCTGCTCTTATATGGTCCTCAGTTGTATGTGTATCTCATGTACTTTTTTCAATTTTTTTTTCCTTTTTGCAGTTGGAGCATTTGCTGCATTTTTTAATGACGTGTGGGAAAAGAAGCGGGACAGTGAGATGGCCTATCAGAAGTTTCTCAATGAGCAACAGTTGCGCCAATCTGAAAAGCAGCATCAGGTTTCAGTCCGTCGAAAGCACGATCCTCTGCCAGAACCACCAAGTAAGAAACCAACAAATTTTGAAGACGAGATCAACAGAAGGCGAAGTCTTAACAGACATCCCAGTTTGCCAAAACAAGACTACGAGCAACTAGAGGAAACTTCGGAAGAATCCGACATCAATCCTTATGCTGTGTACGAGAAGGAAGTGCCTGTGCCAGGGTACAGTGCTATAGAAGCGGTGAAGAATACAGACCAAGCAAGAAACTCGAGAGGAAGCGACGATCTAGTGCCCTATGCCACATCAACTCCCAATGCACTGTTTTTAAGCTTGCAAAGGGGCGGTGCTCTCCCTGGGACCACTGTACCGAATAACGAGGTCTGGCAGAAGAGGGAAAGCAAGACTGAGGATCTCTACGCGAAGGTGGATCTCTCTCGGAAACGCTCTTTCAGGAAGTCGAAGGAACTGGCCATGAATGACAGCGAGGTGAACTTGATTGAAAACACTCTTTATGCCAACGCCAATCTTGTTCAGCAGCAAAAATCTGCCCGAGAGACCCCTCCCGCCAAGTTGGAACTTCCACCGCCAATCCCACAGAGGAAATACAACTTGGATGAAGACTTCCCTCCGGCTGACTCTGGGACTGACACGCTGAGGAGCAACTGCGACGAAGGATACAACACATTTAAGAATGACAACCGGAAGGAAGAGAACATTTATGCCGCCGTGGCCGACCTGCAACCGAGACCTCGTCCCGTCTCGGCAGAGGATCCCTACTCGTTGCGCGTCCGAGAGAAGATCGATCTGTTTAATAATAAATTGCAGCCAAGGCAAGACTTGTGGGTCAAGATGAGTGTAAGACAGGAAACGCGGCAAGATATCCATTCATCGGAGCCAAATCTGAATAACGTGGAGGCTCCTCTTGCTCAACAAGAGGTTTGTTTTCTCAAACTTTAGCTAATAACGATGTATGAATTGTTTCCGCGGTGTTGGCTCGATACAAGAGCTACGATACTCGATACGATACAGTACTTTTGAATGTGCATACGTTGGTATTGTCAGGTACTATGAGCTTTTTGGGGATGACTGAAGAGGGATCGAGGAGGACAAACATAACCAGTTGTTGAAAGGAAAGAATTTCTTGCGAGACTGTCCGGATTCTTATGTAATTTGTCCAAGTTTGATTTGTAATGTCGCGTTTAGCTGTTCGAGTAATTCGTAAAACAACATCGTGGCATCGTTTCGACCATGCACCAACGATTTCAAAGGACACAAACATGACAACCCCATAACACTTTTAACTCCGATACATGAAAACGTGACCTGACAGTCCTCAACTAAACATAAATCCTCGCTATCCTTTACCTGCACGCTTAAGACATTGCCAGCGTTTTTAACTTGAATTTGGATCTGTTCTGTAGGATGTCAGTGACCCAGAGTACGCCCAGATTCAAGACGCGTTGAAAAACAAACCCAAGGTCTGCAACAGATCTCGCGTTATCGCTGTTGCTGTTATTGAAGAGCCCAAAGCGTCAGACCAGAAGGCAAAGGTCCACACTCGATTCCCTTCCAAAGGATCATTGAGGCTTGCACATTCGGCTGAAGATGTTAGCACTCTTGAGAGATTATCTCGCAGAGGTAAGAGTTGGAGAGGAGTTCGCTTTACGATTCAGGGCCCGGTTGTTCGAAAGCCGATTAACTTAATCCAGGATTAGCTTAAACTTTTGTTTCATGTCTTCAACTTTTTGGTGAAAGTTTCTTTTGCTTATGTTTGTTTTTCAAGATTTACTTCTTCTAATGTAAAGTTTTTTCCAAATCAGCGTTGAAAAGGATTTGGGAGTAGAGAAATAAACTTCTTGGTTAATTTTTAATCTGGGATTAGGGTTAATCGGCTTTTGAACAACCGGGCCCAGTGCTGTGAACGAAGTCCAGTGGAATTACGAGGGAGTTTAAGAAACGACGGTAGCTACGGCAACGACAACGTCACAGAATAATAATGATATCATTGGCTAAAGAGGAAACTTAATCGTGCTGCACGTGCTGCACGCAGTTTAGCACACATTTATGCTGTAAGTAGGGAGCTTACGCGAAACGACGACGCCGACGGCAACGACGACGCTACAAAACAATAGGTTTAGTGAGCAAAAACAATAGCTCTGCACGCTCTGCACGTGCCTTTTACATTTGTGTACATTTCTTTGCCGTCATCTCCTAAATGACGACCTGAAATGACCAAATTCAAGGTTCTGTGGAGGACGTTAGCACATGACGATGAATTTTCAGTTTTCTCTCTACGCTTCCAACTCACTCATACCAGTTTAATTCCTCGACAGTTACTACACATTTTTAACGCGAAACTACCCGAAGTAGTTTCTTAGTGATATGAACAACGCGAACTTGTATTTTTAAATAAAGCCAGTCCTCGTTGCCGTCGTCGGCCTCGTTTCGTAAGCTCCCTATTGGCGTATCAACGACGTGAAATAGCCAAATTTGAGGTTTCGACGACATCTTGAGCATACAATCTTCTATCTTTACTCAGAAACCGTTGGTACCCGATTTTTTCTAGGATACTTCGTCCACGTTGTACAATGTGAACGAGATGGAATAATCGCGAATGACTTGCGATGGTCAGAGCTATATTTTGAGGTGACGCTTTCGTCGTCGTTGCTGTCGAAGATCGTTAAGTCCCTACTTTGGCCAAGCAGACGCGGACAGTCCATTAAACCAATCATAACGCATACAGCAAGGCAAGCTGGTGGAAAGCGCGCGAAAACGCATGCAACCAAGTCGCAATTGGTTTTGCTTCGACTTTTGATTGGTTGAAAATTTGGGGCAATATTTTTAGCCAATTACCAAGCAGATCAATGCGAAACGGAGGAATCGCAAGCTTATTTTCGTCGCTTAATTTATAACCTCTCTGACAAAGGGCCAGCGCTCGTCACATATTTTTTACGGTGGCTTATTCGGCTTTATCAGCTTGTTGCATTTTATAATACGAGAGATGATTCGACGAAAATTTTCAGGAGAAATTTACTTTTCAAAATAATTGAGGGGCATCATGCCAAAACTGTGTCGATTCAAAGTGAAAGGGACAAAAAAACCAAAACGGTTTGAAAGTTTTCTTTGATATTCTTTAGTTCTAAAGATAGTTGATTTTGCTCCTATGTTTTCAGACACTTTTGGTCGGCCAGTAACCGGAAGAGGAAATAAAAGAGGGGACAGCAACACTTCCGATCAAGGAACTGGTGACGAGGCGACCCTGCCTCGTGTTGAGGAGCGACAGGAGAAAAAAAAGAAACACGGTATACGGCGCTCACGGAGCACGCAGCGTACTGGCCACGTTACGACGCCAAATGTGCCCACCGAGGTGCACAAGAAACAGCTTTTCCCCGGAAAGCGCCTAGGTGAGAACGGAGCTGGGGATGGTGAAGTTATCGATTAAACTGGAGTTAGTTACCAGTGAAACTGTTTTCCTGCCTTCCCGATATCTTTGTCAAAGCACTCAGTCACTCCTTTGCCTTATATTCTTGACTGACACGTTGCGTCAATCCCATCATGTTGGTGCCAAAAATAAGAGCTTTACCGTTTGCTTCTTTTGTTTGAACTACCAACATTCTGGCGATGACGTAAGAAGATTACTGTTATCTGTATTACGTATTTAAGTGTCAACGATTTTGGATATTTTCGGATTTCTCGTAGGCATGGTTCGAAACCAAATGATAGAAAAGGGGAAATAACCTTACCCTGTAAAGCTTTTCTAGAGACGGTTCTTCCAACGAGAGAAGCCCATAAATAAAACTTGCACGAGAAACGAGTGATTCAGGCTGTGTCAGATTGTTATTGCGAAAGAGTTATCTGTTTTACGAGAAGTTTACGAGCAAGGGTATGAATGTAAAAGCAAAAAGCGAGAGCATAATGAAAAATGAATACCTTTGCTTTGAGTATTTACCAAATAGACAAGCGTTATGCGATATTACCTTCTTCGGGTTTCACGATTTTAATAGCAGTTGGTCCCACACCTGTTTCCAAACTTGTTGCTAGTTTTGACTGAATTAAATCTGAGGAAACATCGGTCTGTTCTCCGCGCGTTCTTGAGATTTCTATCGCGAAAGTTCATCAAATTACCTGGGTTTTTGTGAAGAAATTATACTGGTGGAAGCACAGAAATTAGGTTTTGTCAATTGCGTTGATTAAAGATAATACGAGACCCTATAGGGAAATTGGAAAGTTGACGTTCCGTTCCTTCCATCAGTGGTGAATTTATTTCTTGTATCAACTCAAGTCCACTTTTCTTACAGACTTAACTGATTGGAGTGTAATGTGAAGTGCAAGGTTTCTACCCCATATGAACCATTTGAGCGTTAGCTCTACTAATGGAGATGGGCCTACACAAGGACAGAGAAAAACTCTGACCAGGGTGGGAATTGAAGCCACGACCTTCGGGTTAGATCACCGCTGCTCTACTGACTGAGCTATAAAGTCAGACGGGAGCAAGCCGTGGGAACTGAAGATGTTGAAGTCACGGCAATGAACATGCACAAGTACAAGGAAGGAGTACGTTTTTGCAAACGTTGGCCGTGTAGGACTTATATTGGAACAGACTTAACTGATTGGAGTGTAATGTGAAGTGCTAGGTTTCTACCCCATTTCTAACCTTAGTGTAAATTAATTTTGCAGCCAAGAAAGAATCAAGAAAAGGCGGGACCATGTCGTCAAGCCAGGAAGATGAATCCACTTTGGAATTCATCAAGGAAAAAGGAAAGAGTAAAGGACATTCCAAGGTGAGTTGTTTGTAGATGTTGATAGCGAATGAGTTGGAGAGATTTCAGCCTTGTGATATGACATCGTTTCTATTTAAATTCTTGAGAAAAAAAAAACGAGGTATCCGTAAAGAAAATAATTTGTTGTCAGTGTGTGGGGAGTTTGTGCCGTTTAAAAGTCATCAATCAATCAAAATTGATGGCTCTTTGCATTGGTGATACAGTTGAACAACATGGCAGTCGGGTATTTTTTCATGTACATTCTTAACTGAAGTAGTAGCATTCTTCAATCCAAGGGTCATCTTTAAAACTCGCTTCTCAATTTTTTATAGCCCAATCACAATAGAAGCAAAATTCCGTAATTTTTTTGTTGACAAAGTATTTGAAGTTTGTAGCGTTTCGTATTTATCAGTCAATCAATTCGATGGCATTTGGAATCGGTGACACAGCTAAGCAGCGTGGCTCTTAGCCAATCGCTTTCGAGTGTTTTTTCCTGTGCAATGTAAATTCGTGACTAGAGTAATAGCATTCTTTAAACCAGGATTGTGATAAGTGTGACATCTTCAAAACCCGTTTCTCTCTTAATTTTTGTAGCCCAATCATTTGGACATTCCTCATAGAGAATCCGATGTTGCGACTGAGGAGGTATGTAGTTTGCCTTGGAGTATTCAACTCAATGCAGTAAGAGCAATTTTCGAGTCCCCTCACACGGCATTTTGTTGTAATTCCTTTTAGGGCAGGAGGGATGGAGAAGTAATGAGAGCACTCGCCTTCCACCATGGGCCACTTAGGAAATACCATAATACTCCCTGTTAAATGTTTGTGCGCCAAATTTTGCATATGCATTGTTTTCTCGTGGGACCATTGTAAGTCCCAAAAGAAACTGGAAACAATGCTTATGCAAAATTTGGAGGGGGGGGGGGGGAGGGTGGGTGGCAAACAGCAAACAAAGAGTATTATGGACAATGGTATTTTCCGAAGTGGCCTATTGTTGTCCGGGTTCCATTCCCAGACTCGGCGTCATATGTAGGTTGAGTTTGTTGGTTCTCTTCTCTGCTCCGAGAGGTATTTCTCCGGGTACTCCAGTTTTCCCCTCTCCTCAAAATCAATGTTAGATTTCAGTTGATTTGAAATAAACTGATTTGATTTAGGTGTACAATAGCGTCAATTAGTATGCCAGAAGACTATAGACATGCACTTAAATATAGTTTACAGTATTATTTCATTACAACCTCGCGAAAGTACTTTTCAGTAGCTTTAGTTCCACTTTCAACCATCAAATCTGCTTTGAAGATGGAAAGGCTCGGGCACTTAAGGCTTATTCCAGATTTGAATTTAATTTGTTGCAGGAAACCGAAGACGATCCGAACTCTCCTGTCGGATCAAAATTGAAAAAATCGGTGAGTGTCGACCAAACAGTAACAGTTAAGGATGACACTGCTTGCAAACCAAGTGTTACTGTTACAGTTCAGGTTGTTTCAAGAGGGCGGCCCTCAGTTAAGGACCCCTATCACAATAGACGAGAACAATAAAGTGATGAAGCCGGCGCTAAGCCCGCAGGGTGTTGATTGAGCTCCCATTTCCCCCATAATTTCAAGTCCTTCCTTTTTTCCTCTTATTTTTGATTTTTTTCCTACTTTTGGTCCATGCTTGGAGCAAAATGTAATGGTCACTGGTAGTAAAACAATTCATATGCTAATGTACTTGAATTATTAAATCTCCGTACGGCTGTGAGTTACGCTAGTTTTCTCCCGGCTCGGCTGGCCTTGTTGGCCGACATTTTTACCCAGAAGGTGGATACGTAGGTAGATAGATAGGCCGGTCGGTGGGTGGCTCGTTCGGTCCGTAAATCGATGGGTCTGTCGAACCAAACAGTAACCATCAGTGTGGTATGCGGGAAGTTTGATCCTCTAACCGTTTTATCTTGTTCACATTATAAAGCTTCGCCAGTCGGGAAATTGCTTTCTTTCCTTCATGGACATTTTTCAGCTTTGTGGCAGTCCCCTGAGACTGCTGTTCTGCCAGTATTTGAAAGGCAAACTTTGATAGGAACTATTCCAACGAATTTTGTCGTGTGATGTATAACGATAAAACGTGACAACATAGCTAAAAAGGTCCCTTGGGACTTTCCTCTAATTCGGTTCCTCTCCTAAACAGTTTTGGTCTAACGCAAATGTGCAACCTTCACTAAATTAGTCGTTCCGTACTCTTTTTAGCCGTGGTCATCGTCCAGAAAGAAGCCGACTCGCGAGGAACGTGAAGCTCTGAAGCTGAGGAAAAAGGAGGAGAAAAAATCGCGAGAAGACGAGAAACGACAGAAGCGAGAGGAGAAAAAGAAGAGAAAGGACAAGGAGAAAATAGACAAGTTTTTCGAAAACAGGCAGAAGAGAGTGAACAATTTCACATACTTTGCTCAACCGCTCGAAAACATCTGTGAAGCTGGATGCTTCGTGCCAGCTTTTGTGGACAAATGCATTGAATTTGTAGAGAATTCAGGTACGGCATGCGATTAGTGAGTTCCGTTTCGCGTTTTGTCGGGAATCTTCTACATACATTAGATAGCTTTAGCTGAGCGTGTCAGCATTTGGGAACGGATGCTCACAACGGAAGTAAACTTCACTATCCGGAAGTACGTTTGCCTCAAAGGCAAGAAACCGATCGGGACGTGAGGACGCGTCCAAACAGCAGTTGATCTGTCTCGGTGAAAAGTCATAGAGACAACTTGCCTACAAATCTGGGTCAAAAGAAGCTAACTATGATTGAGAGGCTGGGTGGCCTCATGGTTAGTGCGCTTGACTCTGGAGCGAGTGGTCCGGGTTGGGGGCCTGGCCGGGGACGTTGTGTCGTGTTCTTGGGCGAGACACTTTACTCTCAAGGTGCCTCTCTCCACCCAGGTGTATAAATGGGTACCGGCGAATTTAATGCTGGGGATAACCCTGTGATGGACAAGCATCCCATCCAGGGGGGAAGGGGGTAGAAATACTCCTAGTCGGCGTATTGGGCCACTTGGCTCGTAAAAGGACTTTACCTTTTACCTATGATTGACTTCATGAGAAAAATAAACCTTTGAATGACTATTTGAATCCCTTTTCGTCCGGTAACTTCCAGGAACTTCGCCTTTTTTTATCTCCTACTATGCCAGTCATTTTCTAATTCCTCTCTACGATCAGGTTAGAGCGGTTTTCAATTGAGTGTCAAAAGTAATTAGCGAATTGCTTTGGTTTTTTTGCATTACTTCACTTAGTGATTGGTTCAAAGTTCTCGCGCCACTTTTTCAACCAATTAGAAGTGAAACCAAAACCAATCGTAGCTCGCGCGTGCACATTTTCCCGCGCTTTGTGTCGGCTACGAGTAATTATTTCCAGTTTTGATTGGTTTACTGGATTGTCTCCTTCCTTTTTGATTGGCCAAAGTAATTACTTTGGTTTTGGTTTTACGACACATTTTGAAAACCGCTCTAATGGGTGTTTTGCGTTCAACATCAGAGAACCCACGTGATCTCTTAGATCTCTGACACTCCGTTGAAATTTAAGATTTACTTTCCTTATCTAAAGGAATGCAAGTTGAGGGAATTTACAGAGTCAACGGCAACCAAGCGGATATTAGCCTCATTGAGCAGAAAGTTGAAGAAAGTAAGTTCCAATCAGTTCCAAATTAAAAGAAATGTACATATTTGAATTGCAGGCCATAGACGAAAGAGAGAAAGGATCCTCTTACTTACCTGGATAATTTTAAGCAATTGTCTCTCTCTTATAGACACCTGAAAAATTCAGGTGGCTCCAAAATACCAATGGATTTCATTTGAAACCCCGGAACTCTGTGATGTCGATGCAGTGCTCTATCAACTGAGCTATGAAGCCACACATTTGTGAGCAGGTCAATTTGTTGGGCTCATGTGTTCCCGTGAAAGGACTCAATGAAAGAAATGTACATATTTTCAAGTGCGGGCTATAGACGAATATATAGATTTAGCCAAACCTAAAAGCGGAGCTACCGGTTTATTAGGCTGATTTCCGTACTGCCACGACCTCGGGCCAATATTCCCCAGTACGGCCCTCGCGCTCGGTTAGTAAGAAGTTAATAGCCTGATTTAGCAACAGAACGGGAACGTCAGTGGCGACGTCGCGCGCGGCAAAACTACCAATGAGAATTTAGAATAGAGAAGAGTCTATTCTATTCTGAATTCCCATTGGGGTTTTTTTCTGCGCGCGCCGTCGCCACTGACGTTCCCGTTCTGTTGCTAAATCAGCCTATTAACGTCTTACTAACCGAGCGCGAGGGCCGTACTGGGGAATATTGGCCCGAGGTCCTGGCAGTACGGACCGAGCGCAGCGAGGTCCGTACAAAAACGACCGAGGGCCAATATCCCCCAGTACGGCTCGAGCAAGCTCGGTTAGTAAGTAGTTTATTATATGGCTTTTTAATTACCTTTTGCTTTGTTTTCGCAAGCCCGTAATCGGCCCGTGGGCATTGCGGAAGAATAATGCCCTATAATTCAGTCACAATTGGCCAATCAGAGCGCGCGTTATATCGGCTACAAACACAAGCCATATAATAATTATTCTTACTGCCTTACTTAAACAACGAGTTTACGGGAAAAACCAAGTTTGAATCATTTTCGTTGAGCGTTGACGAAAAGCAATCAAATAAAGAAAACCAAACAAAACAGGACAATCTGCTCTGCTCATCTGTCGTAGGTCGTCCAAGCCAAGCTTGATGCAACGTGATCCGATTCAAAATTAATAATCTTTTCAAGATATGCCAAAAAATTCACTGAATAGAGAGCAAAAAGCAGCTCTAAACAAATTAAAAATAAACACTCAGCTTGAAGTTTATATCTCTCCGATTGTTGACTTGAATAACTGCGTAGCCACCAGTGTGGTCCTGACCAAAGCTATATATGTCAAACCTGGATTGAAGCCAAACCGTTTGCTACCTGAACACGAAAAATGTCGACTGTTAAGGACGGTGAATACTACTTCAAAGATATTTTTGCCCCGGCTTATGATTATGCAGGAAATGTAGATCTTAACAAATGTTATTGAAATCCAAATGATATCATCTCATACCAGATCCTCAAGTTGAATTGGCCGAGTTGGGGATTGGAGTTCACGCGGTGACAGGCGCGTTCAAGTCCTTCCTGAAGCTACTTCCAGAACCAATTATCCCGAATGCCTATCAGACCTCGTTACACGAAGCTATGGGTAAGTGTACTAATTTTTGTATGTTCTGGTTCAGCTCAGCTCAGCCCAGCTCGTTTCTTCGCGCTCAGTTGCGTAAAAGGCCTGCATAGTTCTGCGCCAACATGCCCTATCCCTCGTACATGCGTTGTGGCCAGTCAATGAGCTTGCGAAATAGATAAAAAAAATATTCGCCAACGCTCAAGGGAAATACATGGACACAGGCGCGCATGCCACTTCTTGTTATTAATTTCTTATTATTGCCCGTCTTGTTTTTCAGTACACGTTGATGCCAATGACCGCCTAGCACGGTTAAAACAGATCCTTCACAACATTCCACCTCACAACTTGGCTGTTTTCAAGCGTGTCATGTTTCATCTAAATCGGTAGGTTGCTTTATCACACTAGTTTACTGGAAAAATGACTGAATTTCCTGGTGTCTTTGCCAGGTCGCGGCTTAAACATTCCGAAGAAGAGGTTGGTCTTTGTTTCCCAGTGTAAATAGTCCCATAAAACCCGGGAAGAAGTCCCTCAATTTCTTTTTCCTTCGCATTATAGGATAATGACTTCCCATCTGTTCCAGTAACTATCGCACGACAAGGTCCGAAAATTCCACGGTTCAAAACGGCTTTTAATCCTCGGGAGTAAAAGTCACAGCAACTTTCTGCAGATTCTGACAAACGTGCTCACACCTGCAGTGCAGTACTTTCATGCAAAGACTAGGTTACTTAGCGCACAGCCTTGAATTTGCATGGCTTATGAACAATTCTTTCACTTTGAAGTGACTCGTAAACTAAGCAATGACAACTTGTTCTTTTTGTTTTCAATTCCAGTATCACTGAATATTCCGACGAGAACAAGATGGAATCACGAAATTTGTCTTTGGTTTTGTTCCCGACAATCATTCGCCCGGATTTTACACGTTTGGAGATGTCGAGCCAGATGTACTTTATCTTCTTCATACAAACTTGTATAGAAAAATGTGATTATTTATTCTCCAACGACGAGAATTGACAATAGGATTTATGAAGCAGTGATGAACACTTCGCAGATTAAACTGCCAAAAATTTCAGCCAGCCATGACCAGGAGAAATGGTTTTCGTCGTATCCACGGTCGCTGGTCTTGAATTTCTCCTGGAGATTCCACTGGGGTCAAATTTTAAAGTAACCTGAATAACGCGCGGGGAATCTACCGGTACGTCACACTTACCCGAACGATGCCGTTTCTTACTCTGTAACTAACGAATGTTTTATCAATGGAAGTTGCTGGTCGCCTCTATCCTTAAATCGCTAACTTGTTCTTTACCCGGACGCTGTCTGTAAAGGACGATGGAATTGAGATAATTTTTTTACGTTAGTCCAGATTTCCGACTGATTTGAATAGCGAAAGTTCGGAGTAAACAATCCGTTGCTGAATGTACAGTCGCCAAAGCAACGAATTCTCCGCTGGGT
>NC_090892.1:11151350-11183850 GCF_036669925.1 Montipora capricornis
GCAAAATCACGGCCACATAACAGAAAATGATTTTCCAGCTATGTAACTGACATTTTGATATATACTGATATAAATTTGAAAACAGGTGGGCCGACGTTTTTCAAATTTACCCAAATTCAATCCATTTCAATCCTCTCCAGTTTTGTCCATCCATGTCCCTTCTTGGCTTCCCTGTGTTTTGTTAGAGTTCATGTATAGTTTTGAACAGTTATTTTGATATTTTAGTTAATTCTCTGACCATTTGATCAGTGCTGAAATTGCCTAAAATTGCGTGACCTAGCCCCTTTAACTTAAGATTAGAAGGTCACAGCGCAATATTCCCATGCACCGTATTCAAGTCTTTCGTATAGCGCTTATCAACAGTGTTTAATTCAAAGCACCCATTCCGAATAGCACTGATCCACAAGTGTTTAAGTCTAACACCCCTTTTAAACCGGTTAGCTTTCAATTTTGGTGATGGGTATCTATTTAAATATTATGAAAACTTGCACTTGCTCATCGGCTTGCTTCGATGGTCTGGTGGTCGTCAATGTCGCTTATGGTCCAGGTTCGACCTTCATGTTGTTTGAAATCTTGGATCTTAATAGCGTGCTATTTCCAATTAAATTGACGGGAAAATTTTATAATTATAGAGTTAACTTCATGTAACTGAAGTGCCTCTCGTCTATCCCAAATAACGCTCACCGTCTTGATTTGTCCACCCAAACGACTGACCCAGACCCCGCGCGAAGAACTAGCACTGTGAACTTTAAGTTCAAAGGTGAAGTTACAATTGAGGAGACGGTAAGAGGACACTTCGTAACGTTTACCAAACTCGGTCTCTATTTTGTTCCCTGTAATGCAGGAAATATTTGCTGGTGTGAACAAAATTCAACGAACTCACTAAGTCTTGAAGATCGTGTTCACTTTCGTTTGTGATCTCGATCTCCATAGAGTGAACAGTGTGAACTTGACCGCGGTTGCCCAGGAAACTAACATCATCCAATATGGAAATACCATGAGCATGAGTAACGAGGGAGTTTAAGAAACGACAAAGGCTACGTCACTTCAAAATACAAGTTTGAGCTATCTTAAATATTTCGCGATTATTTCATTGTGTTTATGTTGTACAATATGGGTGAAGATTGGTACGGACAGATTTGAAGTAAAAGGAGAGAATGAAGGATTCACTGTTGTGTGCACACGTCGTTAAAACCTTAAATTAGGTCATTTCACGTTGTTTTGGTTTTTTTTGCTCAATACGTGAGAAAAATTGCAGGACGAGTATTTTTCGTCTTTTAGGCAATAATATCATTGTTTTGTGGCGTTGTCGTTGCCGTAACCATCGTTGTTTCTTAAACTCCTCACTGTTTTCACAAGCGCCAACCGAAAACGAAAGATTCTTCGTCACTGTGTTCTTCCATGAACGCTACAGTCCTTTCCTTCTTGTTAGGCTCATTGAGAGGGTTAATCGTAGCGCAGTTCTTATCCACCGCCTCCTTCTTTTCCACGTTTCCTTCATTGAACCCTTCCTTATTATAGTTATCCCGCTCGCGAAAAACGGAGGCGTCGGATTGGGTTGGCATCCGTGTGGTTCTGCCGTCCGTTTTGAAGTCTTCCTCAGCGCTCTCTTCATGTCCTAACACGATGTAGAGTGTGTAACCACTTGAGATTACGTAAGCTATAATCAATACAGCCAAAGCGCGAGACACATTCACGCCTGTTAGCGCGAAAGATTGGCTGCTTAGGTCAGATGCGCAAAAATACCACCCATCTTTCAATTCCTGCCCCTGGAAAGTGTCCCTCTCTTCGTTAAGGGAGATCGAACACCTCGAGCGAGCAAAAAGGCGCGAAACCCTTTTGAAAGCTGCCCTGACAATGTATGTGATTGCGTTACTAACAAAGGCAAAGATGATCGACATATAATAATCACCGCTGGTCGTTTTTCGTGGCGCTGAAGTTTGGGACGAGAAATGATCCACTAGTTTTGTTGACAAAACTATGCAAGCTAGAACCCAGCAGGTTGCACAAACAAGCCTTATTGCTACAAGGGGAGATTTGCTGCGGATTCCGAGCGTATGAAGCACAATCAATAGGCCGGTCTGGACAACCGCAAGAATTCCAAAGAGGGTTTGCCACCTTGCAGCCTTGTTCATTTTGCAACACTGCGTAACTGTATTCCAACTGTCACTCAAATATTCTGCAGATGTTGCATTCACTTTGAAGCACTGCCAGCCTCCATGGCGGTCAAAAGCAAATTCCACTTCGAACAAGAAGAAAATGGCGGCCGAGATTAAGAAAGACTGCGCTATCCAAAGAACTTGGTCCATTTGATGCAGATGGAAGTTTACCTTGAACAGGTAGTTGCTTCGTTGAATACAGAAAGGAACACGCGTTGTTAAGAAGCCTTTGGTTTACCTGTTGATGTCAAGGAGGTATTGTTAATCGTCACATGACCTGCCACCTGCTTGTTACCTGCTGGCGTTGACAAGGCTTCGTGAGGATTGATCCGGAGCCCGGCATTCGAATTTCGAATACAGTTTACGAGAAAGCCAGCCGCAGGTTTCATGGCTGGCAGGAGACACATGATAAGCAAATGTTTCGACAATCTTTTACTTGGATACAAACGTGAGTTTGGACAATGTGCGAGCCAGCGAGACATGTGAGCCATGGCTGCGAGTCAAGATGCGAATCACACAGTTATTGAAAGCTAACCGTTTTAAAATGGATGCTTAGACTTAATAACAGTTTATCCGCGCTATTTGATATGGGTGCTTAAACTTAAATGCGAAATTTGCATGGCTCGCAGATTGTTCAGCCCCTACGAACGTTGAATAGTTGTTTTTACAGGCTTTTAATCGCAATGGGAATTCATTATAATCTTATCCCAGAAACCTGCACGCTATTGGTCAGCTAGATAAATTACTAATACAAGATTTGAGATGGTGAGAAGTCTCCAAAGCGAAGTTATCACACCTTTCTAGTAAAAGTGTTTCAGAGTCTCGTGAACTTAAGATAAATTTTCCAAACACTTGCACCAAGTTTTCTTCCCTTACAAAGATCGCATACCTCTATCTATCTAGTTACCAGTCTCTAAATAAGAATTAAGTAACCGTTTCTTCTAAAGACATGTGCTAGCACATACGAAACGTAAAATTCTATGAAAAAATGAAACTCATGTTTATCACTATCGTACAATTAATGTTTTTTTATCAAGCAGCGAGCTCTTCGTTTTAATTCTGTGTTGTTTTGGATATGCTGAAACCATTCTCAAAAGTTGGTGAAGAAAGCTGGGTGAAAGTAGTCCTAAGAAGTATAGCCTCCCAAGCAGACACACTTTGGGCTTTGTCACGCGTTCCGAAGCCCAAAGAGTGTTTGTGTGGGAGGCTAAAGAATAACTGTTGTTGGTGACATTTACTGAACTTTTGACAACATGAACGGAAATCAACCTCAGAGTCAAGTGCGTGTGAGTTGTTTCGGTGAATCTTTTGGCTCTTCTGTTCTTTCGACCCGATTGGTCGGTAGAAACGTGATATACCAACTACCATTTCATTTATTACAAAATCTTGTTATTGGGTTGTCAAGTCAGTCGTGAAATTTTAAGCTGGGAGGACTGCGATCGATGCGTTTTAGTCCGTTGGAGGACTCGACCTTTGCCGTTATATGACTGTTCTGTTCTTCTCGAAAATGCCACAGGGGCGGATCGAGGGGAATGCTGCAGGGGGTGCGTTTGTTTTTGGTTTGAATTTTTTTATCAACTGTCTAAAAAAGGGATTTTTCTTTTTTTGGGGAGTGTAGTTAAAAAAACAGGGACTTGGTTTTTTTAGGGGGTCTAAAAAAGAAGTAGACATCATTCCCTCTCTTCGACTCACCTACCCCTACATGAACTCCTCCAGTACCTCCATCCTACCCCACCCTTCCTTCACACATCTATCCCTTCCCCCACCCCCCAAATACCATTTATGCCAACTCCCTTTCCACAACACTACTCACAGACACTGCATATTTCTCAAGACCTCAGAATAATTTATAGATGAATATTTTATTATTCACCCCAGGCCACTCTTGGTCCAAAGTTTGATATATTCACAAATGTGCAACACAACACCAGAGCCTGTAGCCACATGTGGCAGAATCACACCAATGCAATTGCTTACATGAAATAGATTTCTATAGAGAAATAGAGGAATTGAAAGGCCACCTAAAGACAAAAGACGCACAACAAAATTGTTATTTCAAAGATGATTTTTACAAGGCCAAACATTTCTTAAAAGAAAAAACGGAGAAACAGCTTTGCCTTTCAGAAAACAAGGATTGATATAAGCCAAAACAATTAACAAAAATGGACCAACATATGATAACTCTAAGGAAATGGGTTACAGGAACTCTTCACAGGAAACAAAGCCAGAATGTAGTTCCAAAACAGGAACTTTTTCAAGTCTTGTCCCATGCACACAGTTGAATTACAGAAAATTTGCTTCAAGTAATTATGCAGAAATAGGCCAAAAAGTTGTCAACACGTCCATTCCATGCACAGAAAATGCCCAACAACCAATGGCAGCTCTCTTTGATAGAGACCGACTTGATTGTAAAATGCCACCCTTGTACCCCAACATGCTTTTAGAAAAAAATAACTGAGATCAAAAACCATTACGCTTGAGAAGTGACCAAGTTTGGAGATGTCCAATGACTTATTTCTCCTACAACATTAAACCTGTGTAGTGCTACTAATCTTACTTTCAATTATTTCAAAGACATTTCCTTTACATTCAGCTTGTAAACAGGCCATTTTGTAAAATGAGTTATTTCCTTTCAAGATAAATTCTAGTTTATTAATATTGTAACAGTACAAATAACACCATTGTTACGTTTAATGGTAATGTAGTTACTTTCCAGTTGTATACATCATGTACTGCTCTATTTAATTGAACATCTGGGAAACAAATATTTATAATTCTTTTATTATACAAGTTATATTGCCAAAGGAATAACTAAAGAGTATCACTGTTTTTTTTTTCATTATGAAAGTAGTCCTACTTGTTAAAGACAGGAAAGGGTTTAGCCCTGACGAAGGGCTAACACTTGAAATGTCAACTTTCAAATTTCTTTACAGTGATCAATTTACCATATTAACTCAGTTGATAAACCCTTTTCCTTATTTCACTTCCCCACTGACACAGCACCACAGCTTCTTTACAAACTAAACCCCTGTATCCTACGTGTGAAAGAATGCGTTACTTCCACCAACCACAAGCCAATATTCTTAACCCTAATCACTAAGCTGAGCATTTAACCCTAAACACTAAAAGTTATTGTTCACATGCATAAATAATTGTTATTGTCTTTGATAGCATCAAAGATAACAATCCATCATAATAATCTTAAAATGATTTCTCTAGTTTATTTTATACATACTCCATAAAATTAATTACAGAAAGATATCCAAATATGTTAAAAAATGCTCAAATATGTTAAAAATTGTTGGCAGTGTTCTAAAAAAATTAAACCAGTTTAATTTAAAAGTGGTTTGAAAAAAAAAACAAAAATCCACCTTGGAGACAATATGGATGGACTTACATGACGTATATACGTGAGAGACCATACGGATGGACCTTGTATGGTGTTTGCTTGTTTTTAGCTATTTAATAATTTAACGTTTCACTCCCTATGAACTAAACTTTTGCATCAGCTATGAAATTTGCAACATAATGCACCCCCTATGTATCTTATATACAGATATATATAACTAGGAATTTGTAGCGTAGTTGCTGGTTCAACGGCTGTCGTGTCCGTAAAATTTCAACTCGATTCTGTGACTTAAGTGTTTAAATTCATTCTATCTGTATTGTAGCATTATGTGATCAGCCCTTGTTCCCTGCAGTCTAGATTTCAACATGTTATCAAACCCACCACATTTTACTGCCGTAGGGCCTGGGTTTAACTCAAAATCTCCAAATAATAGACACCTCTTTGAGCACAGTTATAGCATGTGGTTGCTCTTCTTTGGATATATTAATGAGTATAAAAACTTACCTGTCTCTGAATATACTGGGCATTCTTTATAATTCATAAAATTTCTGTGCAACACTGATGATGATGGTACTTTGTAGACAGTATTGTTAAAATGGCGGCCAACAAATTACTCTCTTGTCTTTGTGCTAATCATCCCCACCAGCCTCACTTTGGAGCAAAAGTTCTTTTGAATTTGCTAACGAGGCTAGTGAGGATGATTAGCACGCGACAAGAGAATAATTTATTGGCCGCCAATCTATAACGCTAGTACTGTTTTTCCTTCTCGGTGTTCTGCATCTTAAAAAACGAACAACTTTTCTGAAGGTTTTTCTCAAGGGCACTCAACGAAGGTGTTCCGCAAAATATCTGTTCCGCAGTAAAAATTCAGCTGGCTGGCAAGTTATTTACTTTAAAGGGGCACTGCCGTGCTTAATTTTCTGTTTTTAGGTAAAAAATGGGTAAAAGTCTAAATTGGTACTTAAGCTCACACACTTACAACATTCCTGACAACCTGCTGACAAGATATGAAATGTACGTATGGCACAAAGAGCTATTCCACAAAGAGCTATTCGTAATTAATGTTTTTCTGTCTCTAAACTTGAAAAAAGTGGCCAGTTTTTTCAAGTTTCAATCCTTTTCCATCCTCTCCATCCTTGGCTGGAAACAACAAAGAATAGCCTCAATGCACTTCAATGGTCATTGGCAACAAAACTACAGCATTATTGTGTGGTTTTCATTGATGCAGGGACGTCGTTACTGTTTTAAACTTGGAATAAAATAGCGTGACACTGCCCCTTTAATACCCTTTCGCTGAGAAACTATAAATATTTTTAGCATTTCAATCCGTGCTGGCTGGACGAGAACAGGAAGTGGGGGAGACTGGAGGAGACCTCGTTCCCGAGAAGCTTACTGCTGGTTCAACCTATCTAATGTTGAGAAAAAAAACCCTGTATTGACCGGTTTGGCGAGCGGTTTAGATTCACGAGGTTCTTTGCTGGCTGGGAAACAGTGACGCAAAGTCGGCTGGCTGGCAGTATCACTCACTATCTAGCTGGGAGCTGGGATTTTGCTCATAATCATCCTGGGAGTGCGAAACACCTTTTTTTCAGCAAAATGAAAAAAAAAAAAACATTAAAATATGTTTTATTATCGTTTTCTTGTACGTTTTTTCCAATTATTATGCATTTTGGAACTAATTTTCGTTGGGTGCCCCTGTTTTCTTTGCCAGTCTGGATGGTTCCCCTGTCTCTTAACCCTTGCAGATTGCAAACGTGATCGAATTCCAGGTGTACTGCGTAATTGCACATGACCCACAGATGCATCATACATATAAATATCACAATCATTAGTACAATTGTTATGATCACCAAACCCAGGCACACCAGTCATATGTGCTCCATGCAGACAGACATCACGGGTCCATGTGTTCGTTTTGCAACCAAATTTCAATCAATAGGGAGTTTAAGCGAAGATGACGGCTACGGCAACGAAAGCGGCAGTCCAAATATAACTTTGCGCTATCGCAAGTATTTCGCGGTTATTCCGTCTTATTCACTTTGTACAATGCGGGCGAACTATCCTATAACTGGATGGATACGAACGGTTTTAGAGTCAAAACAGGAAAGGACTGTTTCGTGGTTATATGCTCACGTTGTCGTCAAAACCTAAAATTTGGTGATTTCACGTTATTAGGGAATTAAAGAAACCACGAAGTCTACGGAGACGAAAACGTCACTCCAAAATATAACTTTGAACTGTTTTAAGTATTTCACGATTATTCCATCTTGTTTATATTATTCAATGTGAGTGAAGTGTCCTAAAACTGGATTGGTACAGACGGATTTGAAGTAAAGAGTGAGACTGAAAGATTCACGGTAGTTTGTCCACGTTGTCGTCAAAACCTTAAATTTGGTCATTTCACGTAGTAGTTTTGACGAGTACGGAAGAGAAATGTTTAAAAATGCGTGCCGCACGTGCAGCATGAGCATTTTGATTCTTTTAACCAATAATAGTACTGCTTTTTGGCATTGTCTTTGCCGTAGCCGTCGTCGTTTCTTAAACCCCCTGTTGTTTTTCGGAGTACGGCAGAGAAATGCACGAAAATTCGTGCTGCACGTGCAACACGATTACTTTTCCTTTTTTAACCAATCATATTCTTTCTTTGCGGCGTTGCCGTAGCCGTAGCCGTCGTCTTTGTTTAAACTCACTAATGTTTACACCGTTGCTGGCTGTAATTCAGTTTAAGCTTTAATGTCTCCAAGTGGAGGTTTTTCGTTCCCAAAAAGGAATGTTTCGCATCCCGAAGGATGTTATTGCTTTCCCGAAGGAAATATTTGTTCCCAAAAGGGAGTGTTTCACGTCCCGAAGGACAGTTACATCTTCCCGCCAAAGGTTTAAATATTTCTTTTCCAAATGGAAATACTTCGTGCCCGTAGGACGTTATTGCTTTCCCAAACAAAATTTTCGATTTCCTGAAGGGAAAAAGTAGATCTCTGACGAGCGCTGTTGTTCGTCAAACACTTTACTTCGGGCTGATGACGCTGCACAACTGCATGACGCAACAGTCGAGCAGTGCGGGGGCCAAATAAGCCCAACGATTGTAAAAAATCGTCATACTGAAATCTCTGCAAACGATCGATCAACCTAAAATATACTTTAAGAAGAAACTCTGGAATTGACTGAACACTGATACCACACGGCACATGCACGTTCATTGCGGCTTCCAAAACAAAGATAAATAGGTAGCTATCGACATTTTACATTATAATCTCACTAAATCACCGTAAAGAAACGATTAAAACAGGATTGAGAACCGTCACCAAGTTTATGACGTACCCACCCGGGGTGCCCATGTGGATCGACTGACATGACGTACCCACCCGGGGTGCCCATGTGGATCGACTGACATGACGTACCCACCCGGGTGACCAAGTGGATCGACTGACATGACGTACCCACCCGGGGTGCCCATGTGGATCGACTGACATGACGTACCCACCCGGGGTGCCCATGTGGATCGACTGACATGACGTACCCACCCGGGGTGCCCATGTGGATCGACTGACATGACGTACCCACCCGGGGTGCCCATGTGGATCGACTGACATGACGTACCCACCCGGGGTGCCCATGTGGATCGACTGACATGACGTACCCACCCGGGGTGCCCATGTGGATCGACTGACCTGACGTACCCACCCAGGGTGCCCGTATGGATCCACTGACATGACGTACCCACCCAGGGTGCCCGTATGGATCCACTGACATGACGTACCCACCCAGGGTGCCCGTATGGATCCACTGACATGACGTACCCACCCAGGGTGCCCGTATGGATCCACTGACATGACGTACCCACCCAGGGTGCCCGTATGGATCCACTGACATGACGTACCCACCCAGGGTGCCCGTATGGATCCACTGACATGACGTACCCACCCAGGGTGCCCGTATGGATCCACTGACATGACGTACCCACCCAGGGTGCCCGTATGGATCCACTGACATGACGTACCCACCCAGGGTGCCCGTATGGATCCACTGACATGACGTACCCACCCAGGGTGCCCGTATGGATCCACTGACATGACGTACCCACCCAGGGTGCCCGTATGGATCCACTGACATGACGTACCCACCCAGGGTGCCCATATGGATCCACTGACATGACGTACCCACCCAGGGTGCCCATATGGATCCACTGACATGACGTACCCACCCAGGGTGCCCATATGGATCCACTGACATGACGTACCCACCCAGGGTGCCCATATGGATCCACTGACATGACGTACCCACCCAGGGTGCCCATATGGATCCACTGACATGACGTACCCACCCAGGGTGCCCATATGGATCCACTGACATGACGTACCCACCCAGGGTGCCCATATGGATCCACTGACATGACGTACCCACCCAGGGTGCCCATATGGATCCACTGACATGACGTACCCACCCAGGGTGCCCATATGGATCCACTGACATGACGTACCCACCCAGGGTGCCCATATGGATCCACTGACATGACGTACCCACCCAGGGTGCCCATATGGATCCACTGACATGACGTACCCACCCAGGGTGCCCATATGGATCCACTGACATGACGTACCCACCCAGGGTGCCCATATGGATCCACTGACATGACGTACCCACCCAGGGTGCCCATATGGATCCACTGACATGACGTACCCACCCAGGGTGCCCATATGGATCCACTGACATGACGTACCCACCCAGGGTGCCCATATGGATCCACTGACATGACGTACCCACCCAGGGTGCCCATATGGATCCACTGACATGACGTACCCACCCAGGGTGCCCATATGGATCCACTGACATGACGTACCCACCCAGGGTGCCCATATGGATCCACTGACATGACGTACCCACCCGGGGTGCCCATGTGGATCCACTGACATGACGTACCCACCCGGGGTGCCCATGTGGATCGACTGACATGACGTACCCACCCGGGGTGCCCATGTGGATCGACTGACATGACGTACCCACCCGGGGTGCCCATGTGGATCGACTGACATGACGTACCCACCCGGGGTGCCCATGTGGATCGACTGACATGACGTACCCACCCGGGGTGCCCATGTGGATCGACTGACATGACGTACCCACCCGGGGTGCCCATGTGGATCGACTGACATGACGTACCCACCCGGGGTGCCCATGTGGATCGACTGACATGACGTACCCACCCGGGGTGCCCATGTGGATCGACTGACATGACGTACCCACCCGGGGTGCCCATGTGGATCGACTGACATGACGTACCCACCCGGGGTGCCCATGTGGATCGACTGACATGACGTACCCACCCGGGGTGCCCATGTGGATCGACTGACATGACGTACCCACCCGGGGTGCCCATGTGGATCGACTGACATGACGTACCCACCCAGGGTGCCCATGTGGATCGACTGACATGACGTACCCACCCAGGGTGCCCATGTGGATCGACTGACATGACGTACCCACCCAGGGTGCCCATCTGGATCGACTGACATGACGTACCCACCCAGGGTACCCATCTGGATCGACTGACATGACGTACCCACCCAGGGTACCCATCTGGATCGACTGACATGACGTACCCACCCAGGGTACCCATCTGGATCGACTGACATGACGTACCCACCCAGGGTACCCATCTGGATCGACTGACATGACGTACCCACCCAGGGTACCCATCTGGATCGACTGACATGACGTACCCACCCAGGGTACCCATCTGGATCGACTGACATGACGTACCCACCCAGGGTACCCATCTGGATCGACTGACATGACGTACCCACCCAGGGTACCCATCTGGATCGACTGACATGACGTACCCACCCAGGGTACCCATCTGGATCGACTGACATGACGTACCCACCCAGGGTACCCATCTGGATCGACTGACATGACGTACCCACCCAGGGTACCCATCTGGATCGACTGACATGTACCGTGGGCGGTTTACTGACTATGATCTTAACAAGAGTTATTAAAATCCGAAAAGAAAATTGGGGGTAAACATGTATTTTTCAAAGACGTAGACGGAATACATTTAGCGCGGTCTAGTAAGGTCTTAACGAGAGCTCTTTTGTTTTGCGCTGGGCTGTGTGAATGGGAATCTAAATACTTGCTCGTATGTGTGGCCTTGCGATATGACACCCACCTCGACCTTCCCGTCTTCATTCACAGTGCTGTCGGTGTCTCTATATTTGCATTCCGTAACTTCCTCAGCACATTTCTCTAATTTCGACTAAAAATTTAGTTTAACGTTTTTTTTAGATCTGTTTTAACCCCTCTTCCTTTTAAAATTATGAGCACAGATCGCTCTTACAGTTTTTATCTACATTGAGTGTTGTTTGCAATCACATTTGTTTGAACATTTTTTGTCTAAAAAAATAACAATCGGCAGATATTCCGCTTTTCTCTTTGTTAAGGCTGCAAATCCACAACCTGAAATGACCAAAGCTCAACTCCTGATGTAAGGACACTTTGGTTTATTGAAGTTACACATTTAAATATCTTTCACGGTCGTTGTCGTTGTCGGGGTCTTTGTTTTCGCAGGACTGAAAACTGTATTAAAATTAACCGCACGTGCTGCGCGTGCAGAACGGTTGTTTTTCTCCTTTAACCTGTTGTTTCGTGGCCTCCCCTTTACTGACATCATTTTTATTGCTTAAAAAAAAACTACCTGCCTCGCACCAGTATCGCGAGGGCAAGGGTTCAATTTCTCAGGCCTCTCTACGTAATTGCTAAAATTGCGTTTATAACTGCGAGGATCATAGCTTTACTTGATAAGTAAAACTCCACATTATTCCTGACGAATATCCCAAACTTTAAGGAGGCTCGAAAGGGTTTTCAGCTGAGCGCGCGCGCGCAAGCCAGAAACTCAATTCTCGCGTGCACTCGAATGAACGGGTGAAACATGCGTAAAAGCTGATCTTGTAACCCCCTCATTTTTCCTGATTTTGCAACTTTACTCGCTTATATCTTTGCTTCCGGAAGGTGAATTTTTTTTTTATCTTTTGCACGTTAGCTTAGATTATTTTAAAACGCTTGTTTTTCAAATTTAAAAAAATTCTGTAGGTGAAAAAATAAATTAGCGACAATTTTCAAAAAAACTTATTTTTTTGAAAGACTGACCTACACATTTTGTTGAATCTTAAAATATGTTAGAGATTATTTCTAACATTATCTGGTAACGCTGAATGGGAAGATTTCACCGTCCCGTTTTTACAAAAAAGAAAATATATCTTGATTTTAAGGCTCAAAGAAATGCCTTACATCGTTGACATGGTAATGTTATTTTGGAGGAAAATGTAATGTGAGAAATCTATGATGGGTACGTAATACCCTGGCCAAATTTTTTTTTTGATATGATTACCCTAACTGTATCTAAAAAAAGAATGTTTGTTTGAAAAAAGGAGAAACAATTTTGAGCCTCCTTAAGGAGCCCATGTTGTCGATCTGCTCATCTTAATTCACAAAGTACTCTTTGTATATTATCCTCGTTGTAATAGTAGTATATCCAAACTGGCCATTATTCCACGATCACTAATTTTAAATTACTCCAAAATGATCCCAAGATTGGTATAATCTTATCGCAACCTCCACTTATTTCACTCAAACGCGACAAAAACGTAAGCAACTTTTTAGTTAGAAGCGCGCTCAAAACTAACGAGCAACCCGGCGCTTTCAAATGTGCGCGCTCACGATGCAAAACTTGTCTTTTCATTCTTAACATTAGCAAGATATCGGGACCTAATCGATCTGTCAACATCACAGATCGTTTCACATGTACCTCCGCAAATGTCAATTAATGGAAAACCTGTTCGTTATGCAATAAATCATACATTAGCGGGACAGGTAGACGACTATGTGACCGACTCCGTGAACATCTTTGCGATGTTGAGAAGAATGACAAGGATGCATCTAAGCCAGTCGCTCGTCATTTTAATCTCCCTAACCACTCCAAAAAACACATGGCTATCTGCGGCCTTTCCCTACATCTAGGCAGGACGGAAAGCCGCAAGAATCTGGAACAAAATTCATCTTCCAAATCGGCACCCTTAAAGTGGTACTATGATCAAATTTTTACCCCTTGATTTTTTGAGTGTATCACATAGAATTACATGGAAGAACAAAAACGCCATTTACCGTTTGCAAATATCTTCATTAGTTCCGGAGATATTTAAGTTTGAAAAATGGGAAAAATATGCAAACGAGATGACTGATGACGTCATACACTCAACCTAATATTATATTGAGTATATAAATAGAGCTACCTTGGCCAACTTACAGCGTAGACCATTGAAACTTGGTAGTCTAATAGCTCTACAGGAAACACACCGATGGCTATAAAAAATTATGTTGCCATGGCAACTCACTCTTTTCCAGTCCCCACCAACTTTATTTCAATATGTTTGTGATTTTCAGCTTGAAAAATGTTAAACAAGGCCACAAAGTCGTGCTAACATATTTATATGCTTGCTGGATCATGCATATGAAGTGCTGTTAGCAAATATCAAAATGGAACGCCAAAGGTGGCCAGAAAAGCTCATAATATGGGGGAGGTCTGGAACCCAGTATGACGCCATGGTAACAGAACTGTTAAGCTCATATTGTGGAGAACATTTAGTAGAATCTTACTGCAAAAAATCAAAAGTTTCTGATACAAATTGCCTGAGATATATCTTTTCATCATATTTGAACAAAATTTGGTTGAGTGTATGATGTCATCACTTCGCTAATTTGCATATTTTAAAAACTCGAATATCTCTGGAACGAAAAGAGATATTTGAAAAAAGTAAACAGCATTTTTCTTCTCACGCAGACTACTTGTTTATGTTTCAAAATGGCTTACATAGGAAAGATGCGATTTTGGTCATAGTACCACTTTAATCCTCACGGTATTTTCGAACGCTTTTCATTTAACAAATATATTCCTATTTTTCACGTTGCCATGTTACCACCAATAGCGTAGCTCCTACTCACTATAAAAATTACACGTAACCCACAATTCCTCGATTCGCTCTGACGAAGGGCTAACGCTCGAAACGTCAGCTTTTAGAATCTCTGTACGGTGGCCAATTTACATTATCAACTCCGTTGATAAAACCAAATTTTTGTATACTACTTCCCCACCGACGCAGCACCAGTTTCTTTAGAAACTACCCCCTTCATTCATGGTATTAAGTAATGGTCCGGCTAAAAAGCAGGCAGAAAAACAATAGCCCGCGGCAATAGCGTCGGTTAGTTAAAATGTGCCAACATTTTTAATCAAATTAAGTTCGGCTGTTCCCATTGGTGTAAGCAGCTAAAAGCGCGAAATTTGAATTTCAATGAAAAATGTAATCGACTTGCCGTCTAAAAAAATTAGATTCTGTTTCGTAGAACAAATCATTATGCCTTCAAAAACTATGTTTGTAAATATCGTCAAGATTCTATGCGCCATTTGATTGGCGCATAGAACAATGCCCAAGTTTGGCCGAGAGACAGAGATCAAGGGCATGGGGAAGAAGAAATCCAAAAAAGGCTTTTTTTTCATTTTTTTCTCATCTTTTTTCGACATTTTCCGATATTAGCCAATCAGATGCCTCGATTGGAGTGAAATTAAAAATTAATATTTCGCAGCTTCTAAGTACTTTTGCCGCTGGGCTGCCTGCTTCTTAGCCGGACCATTACTTAAACAGCTGCACTCCGTAAATACCGTGTCGTTTAGAGCTTTGCTGATTGCGCGTTTGAACGACCTGGGAGATTCCGGGTACCTACCCTCACAAGGAAGGCCACTATATAACTAAAACCATTGTTGAAATAATTTTACGTGTCAATTTAACATTAAGTTTGCTCTCGGAGTCCTCAAGTTATAGTTTGGATTTTGTTCAGAAAATTTCGATGCTAAATAGTCCGGAGCTAATTAACCCATATAGGCATTTGAATACCATGGTGGCCTTTTGTATGTTTCTTTGGCGATCAAGAATTTTCCACCTTAGAATTTTCAACAAAAGCATTAACGTCATAGTTGGAGAAAATGTTAAAACGTGGGCTGCTCTATTCTGCAGTTTTTGCAGCTTTGTCTTGTAAAGTTAACCCTAGGTTCCCTAAAAAGTGCCGCAGTAGTCAAAAGAGGTTGTACTAAAGATGTAAGGTTGCCTGAGGAACCAGGTGCTTAACATGTTTCCTGGTACTGATTCCAAAAGCGCTCTTTTTGGTTAGTTTTTCGATGTGGCAATTCCAGCTGAGTTCGTCGTCAATTGTCACACCAAGTGATTTTGTCTTGCTCAGTGTCTTGATCAGTTTTTTAACTCGGGCCTTTCATGATCTGTAGCTTCCTTGGGTATCAGATACACGCAACGGAACCCGAGGTTCGGGTACAGCCAAACACCCTTAAGTGGCACTTGAGAACTCCGGCCCCGCCCGAGACACCAAAATGCAAGCAAAGAGCAACAGAATTCGAAGCTTGCTAATATGATCAAAAAATCATTTCCTTTTTTTCTTCAGATTTTGTGTGTTTGCTAACGCCTGACTGGTAAAATTCTGAGCAACGATCTTTATCCAAAGACTGTTTATTTTCAATGTAAGAAATGGATTTTACGCTCCGCCATTACTGGTCGGTTAGACGTCAGAGGGTTGGATCTAGGAAAGAGTGATGTCATTTACTCACTAGCTTAAAATTTTAACGTGTAAAATGCAGCTTATTATACATTGAAAACACGAGTTTCAAAGTCTGAAAGCGCCAAACTCGCGTGCTGCATATTAATTCAGCCGCGTACCCATGCATTGCATTCTTAACTTAGTGGGTCTTTGACGTCATTTTCTCCTCGATCTAGCTCTTTCAAGATTCTAAAGCTAGTAAAATTAATGGCGGATCGTTAAATAAGAATTCCCGTTGAAATATGAATTTGCACTTTATATATGGTCCCGTGGGGAACAGTTATTTGTTTTCCCGAGAAAACTACGTTTCCAAATTAAAACTAATTAGTTTCACCGAGGGACCAGACATAAGTGCTTTGTTCTCTATTTAGATTTTCCCTTCAACAATCGCGGCAAAACATCCCGCACAGGCAACAAATGCGGAATCGTATCCAGGGGCCCGTTTCTCGAAAGTCCCGAAACTTAAACGGGCCATTTTCGGGTGTCACAATTCCGTCTGTATCTCAAGAACGGAAGGAATTTGAGTCCTCAAACTTCAGTCAGTTTGCTTTTTGTTACCTTGAAAACATATTAAAAGATCGACTTTCCTGACCATGCGGTTGGCAGGTTCACAAATGGCTTTTCGGACCCGAAAAGTTTTCGGGACTTTCGAGAAACGGGCCCCTGGTCAGTTTACATTAAACACTTAATGACTGGTCCCGAGCGAAACAGTTAATTTTGTTCCCCGAGAATCTCAATGTTTCCCCGAGGCGCAGCCGAGGGAAAAATTGAAATTCGATGAATCAGTCATTAAGTGAAAAACGAGAAAAGGCAACAGCAACGGCGGTCGTCGGTCAACATTCGCGGGATCAGTGGACTGTTACCCTCTGGCGTCATAGATTTTGAACTGTTGCCCGCTCAGAGACTTTTAGTGGGAAACAATTTTATTGCTAGATGTCATGTGACCTCGAAGTAACCAATGAGAGCGCGCGCTGTTGTGGGAAAAAATCAGCTATATGACAATTTGAATTTGATTAGGGGCACTTGACCAAGAATCAACCAATCATAGTGCTCGTTTTGTCGAGTGAAAGTCTAGGTATGAAAAAAATAGATTTCTTTTTGAAACTTTGGCCACTTCAGTTAACAAAGTTTTGAAATCAAAAGAAAACGAAGAATTGATTTTTTGGTCATAGTAGCACTTTAACGAGGCTCTGCCAGGGTAAATTCCGACAAGCGACATGGTCTAAAAAGTAGCGACAGCACTTAAGTGAAACCGCGACAAACTACATCCTTTGAAGTTTATTAAATTTCCAACAGCTTTAGTCACAGCAATGTGAAACATTGACAAAGCACCGACACGAGATCTTTTAAAATTCAGACAAGCGACACGGGACCCCCCCCCCCCCCCAACCTCCCCGTACCCGACGGGGTCCCTTTAACTGGCTCCCGAACCTAGTTCAGTATTCGTTCCCGCCCCGAGAAACTCAAAGTAAAACAAACCACCCATTAAACATGAAGTTCAGTTACAGCCAGACATATCGAATTGGCACCTGAACCTACAATGTAGTTCAATATTTGTGTCCATCCCGAGATGCCCAAATGTAAACAGGCAAGAAAATTCAACAAACACGAGGTTGAGTTATTGTCAAACACATGCAATTTGTAGTTGTACCAAACGAAAATAAATTGATTGAACTCCAGGAGGATTCAAGTTCAGTACAGCGAAATACATCTAAGAGGGACAAGAACCACGTAGTAGATGCTCCCGGCCAGAAAAACTGAAAATGTAGATGACATTTCGATTTCCACCGAACCCTTAGCGCCGCGAACGCCAAACATAACACATAAGAAATTGGAGAACCTAAGAAGTATTGATGATGTCCCAAATCAAAGTAAGGTAACATAAACAAGGAATTGGTAAATGCAAAATAACCTGACGAACACGAGAACTCAGAAAAATTAACATTCGACCAGAGAAGCATAACGTTCCTAGTAATGATACTGACTCCGGTGTGAAAAACAGAAAGCATGTCTACCTCTGTATTCGCCGCTTGAGGTGGAGCTTGTTGGGCTTGTTGAATCGGAGGAGCCGGTGGTCCTGGCGCTTGAGGAACTTGAACCATAGATGGACAAAATAAAAAACCACACTTCGAACCAGAGTCCGTGGATTATACGGCAAAAGAGATCAACAAGATGGGGCACTTAACTTTTATAGTCGCGAATACATAAGCCATTGTGAATTCAACGCTTTGTTGTCACATTCCAGCGCTTAATACGCTCCCGTGGAGCATTTTGGCCAGTTTGAAGTGATATGTCAAAATCGAGTGCGAGTGTTTTCATCAGCGATTCCAAACACCGAGAAGCAAATGAAAGCACGACGCGGTAGGCGGAGTACTTTTATTGTTTCGAGGTGTTTGAAACCTCTGATGAAACACGAAGCACGAGTTTTTGACATGACTTCTCAACCTTTTGTTTTACCAAGTATGAGTGTTATGTGATGATCTTTTGTTTTATCAGAGAAGTGATAGTAATTTGTAAAGGAAATGAATATAAAAGGCAGAACTTTGGAAGAAATTTACATAATATGGCGTAATGGAGAGCGAGTCAGAATCACGTCGTTTTCGCCTGCCAAGAATCGGGCTGTGAACTCGCCGAATGGCTGAGGTTAAGAGAGTTGCAAAGACTATTAAGCCTTGAGAGCAGACATTGCTCAAGGGCACCCAACGTCAATTTTCGGAAAATATCTGTTCGGAAGACGATTTGAGATCTAGAATTTTCGGAACATTTGTCGTAAAATTGCTTTCTTGCTTGCTTCGAACATCTAAAAGATGGTATAATTGCCCATTTTTAACAAATTTTTACCCTAAAAAGCTCACCTAGAATTTTCGGGAGCCTTTTTTCTGGCTGAAATTTTCGAAAGGTAAGTTTTGATCCCTATAATTTTCGGATCACTAGACTTTCAGCTAGGAAATCCGAACAGATGAAAAATTTTAGGGGATAAAAATATGCCTATACCTACCGTTTAAATACTAAAATATACGTTTAACAATGCTATGTCTAAGTAACTTTAAACTATATTCTCGTTGGGTGCCCGTGATTGCTGGAATGGATGCTCTATCGCTGAATTATTGGGTGTCCAAATTGGTTTTAATCCTCTGGACGCCAAATATAAGAGGTACTGCGAGAGTTTTATGTCGATTTTAAAATGCATTGTGAGCGATTAGTTTATTTATGTGTTTTTTCCGAAGGTGTATTAGGTTTATTAAATTCAAGTGTCTTGATCAGTGTCTTGATCAGTTTTTTAACCTAATTCAGCGTTTTCTTGGTATGTAGTCTCATTGGGTATCAGGATGCATGCACCTGACCAAAATGGGACACTCCGATTGGCTAATATCCTTATGAATTATTAACGAGTTTGAGAAGTAATGATCAAAGTTTCATGACTCAAACCATTCGCTCATTTGACTGTATCGTGTATTGGCATAAGTAAATGGAAAAAAAAAAGCTTAAGCAAAGAGGGCGTCGCTAAGAACAAGAACGACTCGAAATAATAGATTATTGAAAAATTAATGAAAAAATGTACTGCACGCCCTGCGCATGCGTTTATCAGTTTAGTACAGTTCTTTGCAGTTGTCGTCCTGACATCAATAGGGAGCTTAAAATCTACGACGACGACGTCGACGACAACGCCACAAAACAGTGATATAATTGGTTAAAAGAGCATAAATAATCGTGCTGCACGTGCGGCACGGATTATTGCTCATATTTTTGCGGTTCTCTGCATGACGACGACGTGAAATCACCAAATTTTAGGTTTTGACGACAACGTGAGCATGCAATAGAGAATCTTACATTCTCTATTTTCACTCTGAAATCGCTCTTACCAATTTATTTTTAGGATACTTCGCCCATATTGCAGGACGTGAACGAGATGGAATAATCGCGAAAGACTTATAATAGAGCAAAGTTTTATTTTGAGGTGACGTTTTCGTTGATGTCGCCGTCGTAGATCTTAAGGTCCCTAATATTAAATTTAGAGAGTTTCAGCAACGACAAGGGCAACCAAAACGCCACAAAGCAAGAGTATGAATGGTTAGAAAAGAAAAATTATCCAATGAAAGGGTGTTTGCTGCACTTTTAAGATTAAAGTATTCATTGAAACGAATGACCAGTTGAGTTGATGTCATTTGTCGCGGCATTGAACGGGCTTTCATCAATGATTTTTCCCTTCATGTAATCGCAATGTGCCCCCGTGAAATTAAGGATTAATTTCGCTTGTATTTCAAAGATACGCGTTAAAGTATTCCTTATTATTCCTTTTAAGGAATAATTAAAAGGACGGTGCCTACTACTTCAGTGGTATTTTTGCGCGGAGTGTGCATAGAGCGGTTTTCAATTGAGTGTCGAAAGTAATTAGATAATTACTTTGGTTTATGATTACTTCACTCAGTGATTGGTTCAAACTTCTCGCGCTAAGTTTTCCAACCAATCAGAAGTGAAACCAAAACCAATCGTCGCTCGCGCGTGCACAATTTCCCGCGCTTTGTGTCGGCTACATGTAATTACTTCGAGTTTTGATTGGTTTACTGGATTGTCTCCGTCCCTTTTGATTGGCCAAAGTAATTACTTTGGTTTTGGTTTTACGACACTCAATTGAAACTCGCTCTATGCCGGAAAAGTAATGAGACTTTTACAAGTGTTATTGAAATCCAAAAAGAAGATGGACCTCTTTAGCTTGCTTTTGTTTTCCCATTTCAGGCCACGTGGTGTTACTCGAGGAAACAGTTTCTTCAAATGTAGTCTTATGCACGTGCATATGTATACGTAACTTATGAAACAACAAAAGGAAAACTCCCTTGGAAACATTACGTGGTCTGAAATGGGAAAACAAAACGTATAAGCTAGAGAGGTCCATTGGGGAAACCACTCATTTTTCAAAGATAATTGATTAAAAATATGTATGGGTAATCAAATGATGACGAGTGAAATTAGGGAATAATTTCACAATCCTTTTGTCCAATGGCGAGGGAAATTATTTTGATCCAGCTTATAAGCGAATACTGTAACTAACGCGTATATTCCTTGCAACTTGAAAATGACTAGGCTTTGGAAAACATTCACTTAAACTAGGGATCCTAATCGTTTTCACTTCGGCTCCACAGTGACATTAATCAGTGCGTTCGACCTCTTTAAAGCTACGTTTTCCACAAAAGATTCTACTAATGCAACTCGACCACCACATGCACCTAATACCGGTATAGCAAAGGTATCACTACTTTAATTGTGGGTGCGTCTCCGATGCGATGTAACGTGAATGACTTTCATCTCTTCACTCGGGGAGCTCTACTGCGGTTACCCTTGTTTTTGCTTTATTCTTTTTACTAAAGCACCAGATGACAGCAACAACGATGGTAATAAACAGGAGACCTCCGATGACACCACCAATTATAGCTCCTGTGTAATCTTTCTCTTCCTCTACGTTGACTGCAACTGAGCAAAGGCAACAAGTTTTAATTTAACCACGTGACAGGAACTTCCACAGAGAGATATCCCGGACCCCGTCGGCCGCATCGAAAAAGCAGACTTATTTTCAAGGTAAATTGTGCAAATGGCAAACTGACTATTTATAAGTCGGGAGGGCCGACTCTGACAAAACGCAGTCCCTTCCTGGGAAAAGTTTGCACGAGTCTTTGGGCATGTACACAAAGGTAAATTATGGGGAATACGCCTTTGATATGCTTGAAAAGCTTTTAACACTGTCGTAAATAAACTCAGTCATGTAATTTTTTTCTTTCGCACAGTTGGTGGAAACTGAAGTAAGCTCGTTGGTTTGAATCGCATCTTCAATGAAAGAGGATCTATCGGCGCTACTCACTCTAAGTGACCAAGAACAATAGGCCTTATGCATGATTATGAAATATGCTCAAAATTCACCCCTAAGCTCGTTTGCACAAAACTATTCACATCATCTGGACTTGAAATACTATTCGCACGTGGGTTTTATTTACAAGTTTATGAGTTTAATTTTCAAATTGAAGGATTGGTGGTGAAATTAGCAAGTCAGACGTCATCAAGCATAAAGGCCTGGCCAAACGCACGCAACATTTCAACGCAACATCTTGCAACATTGTTGTGCACAACATGTTGCATACGTTTGGCCACCCTGTTGCGATATGCTGTAATATGTTGCAACATGTTGGATGATGTTGGGTCAAATTTGAAAACAGCCAAATTTTTCGTGCAACATTTTGGATGTTGGATGTTGTTGTACTCGTTTGGCCACGTTCACGCAACATTGTTGCACTGGGGCATGCGCACTAGGTCCACTTTGTTGGGCGCCTGGGGCTGGGACACGTAAACATCGACATGTTGCGTTGAAAATGTTGAAAATGTTGGGTGCGTTTGGCCGGCCCGTTCAACACATGTCGCAACATCGTGCAACAATGTTGCAAGATGTTGCGTTGAAATGTTGCGAGCGTTTGGCCAGGCCTTAAGGGCTATTGAAAAAGTCAATCAATGCGATCAAGAGAAAGAGAGAGAGAGAGGGGGAAGGGGGGGGGGGGGAGGAGAGGGGGAGGGAGAGAGAGGAGAGATGTTCAAAATCGAGTGTACAAACTCTTCCCCCCAAAAAATCCCAGTTATAACTTTGGCGAACTGATCACAACATACGAAAACAATCAGTTGTCGATTAAAAGCAGTCGTGATGCAGAACGCCTGCCCTAAAACAAGAGCAAGTAAGTCACAATTGGATTAGTTTTCGTTCCTCTCTGGTCGACCGCGTGGCGACAGTTATTTTCAAGCCACCTACCAAGATGAGCATAATGTAAAACCAAAGTAATCACTGAGTGACTTAAAAATCCAATCAAAAATCTCTCTCCAGTAAGGAGAAAAAAGAACAGCGAGAATCTTACCTCCCACGGTGGTGGAAGATGGAGGTTCTGTACTTGTGTCATTTGAAGTACCATTGTTTATATCTCGCGAGGATGGCGCGAAGTAAGTCGCATGTGTTGATTCGCATGTCAACGATCCGTCAACTGGTTCCACAGCGTTCATACCATCAGTAACCCAGGCCTTTTTTGTTTCGTTGAAGTAACTGCAAACAACCTCTTTATCTTCGGGTACATCACCTATGTTGAAAGTGAGCTTAAGTGGCGTTGAAAGGTCATGGAGTGAGATTTCTGTTTTGCTGACAGGGTCGAAAAAATCGAGACCAACAACCTGCAAAGAGAAGAAATTGAGGTTGTGTCACAACTTCGTTTTGATCAGTACAGAGTGCGTGTGATGATTGAAAGTAAGTGTTCTTTGAGAGACTTAGAGGGTCCTTAATTTAAATAGATATACTGTAGTTTGTTCGAGAGGAGCGTACGCAACCTTTCCTTGAACAACGCAGTCCAGGTAAATATTCCCATACATTTGTCGTAAAGGTAATGGTAATAGTACAACCTCGTTTCCAGGGCTTTTCTCCTCCCAGAGTAAGGCTGACTCTCGGCGGAGAAAAGTGGCAGTGGTAGTGGCAGTGGTAGTGGCAGTGACAGTAGCAGTGGTAGTGGTAGTGACAGTGGTAGTGGCAGTGGTAGTGACGGTGGTAGTGGCAGTGGTAGTGGTAGTGGCAGTGGTAGTGACAGTGGTAGTTGCAGTGGTAGTGGTAGTGGCAGTGGTAGTAGCAGTGGTAGTGGTAGTGGTAGTAACAGTGGTAGTGGTAGTCGTAACGGTAGTGGTAGTGGCAGTGGTAGTAGCAGTGGCAGTAGCAGTGGTAGTGGTAGTGACAGTGGTAGTGGCAGTGGTAGTGGCAGTGGTAGTGACAGTGGTAGTTGCAGTGGTAGTGGTAGTGGCAGTGGTAGTAGCAGTGGTAGTGGTAGTGGTAGTAACAGTGGTAGTGGTAGTCGTAACGGTAGTGGTAGTGGCAGTGGTAGTAGCAGTGGCAGTAGCAGTGGTAGTGGTAGTGACAGTGGTAGTGGCAGTGGTAGTGACAGTGGTAGTGGCAGTGGCAGTGGTAGTGCTAGTGGTAGTGACAGTGATAGCGGGAGTAGTAGTAGTAGTGGTAGTGCTAGTGACAGTGGTAGTGATAGTGGTAGTGATAGTGGTAGTGACAGTGGTAGTGACAGTGGTAGTGACAGCGGTAGTGGTAGTGGCAGTGGCAGTGGCAGTGGCAGTTGTGGTGGAAAGTGGTGGTAGTAGGGTAGTAGTAATAGTAAAAGGAGCAGCAGCCGCAGTAGTAGTGGTAGTGGTAAGTAGTAGTAATAGCCAGCAATAAGTTTTTTATCCTGATGGGTCGGAACGAAAATCAATTCTTGTATTCAGACTCGCGATAACTGCCACAAAGTTTAATAAATCACTGAATGCCTGAGTAAATGAACAAGCAGTCTCAGTTAAATACGTATCGTATTGTGTGCATTTCTGCCAGATTTGAATGCAGGACGTAAATGCATCAAGAAAAGTTGCTGTGTATGATTTGGGCAGAAACAAATTTACATGAAATCAGGAGAGAATTTCGTACCTGCGACTCGTAAATCTCGGAGGCATCGTTTTCATTGTTGGGTTCCTCCTTTAACAAATTTCTCGCGAATTGTACAGCCTTCAGAATTGCCCCAGTGCACGTTTTCCCTCTGCCACATAGTCTAGGTGTGCGAAACTTCGCCTTCAATGCCCGCCCAGGATCAAATCTAGCGGCTCCGGGATTAGTGCTTATCGGGACTTCCGCGTTTAGTTTGGAGACTCGCACATTCACTGTTCCCAGCCTGTCGTCGACTACTTCTCTCGGGGGGTCTCCAAGGAGCAACTCAGCTCCCAGGTTTTCTCCAAGTTTATCAATAGCATCCACCATGTTCTGTGAAAGCAAATGTTTTTGCAGTTAAACAATTTTTTGCTTCTCCGAGCGTTTCGTTATTAAAAAAATAAGCTTTCGCATTCTGCTGCTTTATTCTGACCTATTACTTCCTATTTAGGATTTGTTCTACAATTGTGTCCCCAATTGCCTTAAATGACCTGAATCACCTTTATCTTCAATCACGAAGGTTTCATTTTAGAGAAAACACCAGATTTCACCCGGCTCACCCAAAGTTCACCCGTTCCGTAAAGGCTGCCAACTTTAATCCCTACGATTAGCAAACAGGAAGAAATGAAACTGCTTGGGTTCCAGCCTCTCCCCTTCTCACAAAATGGCCCCGACCCCTCCCCAGTAGAGGATTGTCTAATCTACCCATCATTGCGGGCATCACAAGATGAATAAAACTTTCGCGTTTGATGGTGCTTCTGGTCTGAACATCATCTTTGGCGATGTCGGTTTAAAATGTTAAAACTTTACAAAGAATCATTTCACTTGGTTGACTATGCCACGCTATGAGGCCTAGTTAACCAGGTGAAATGGTTGTGCGCATGCGTGATGTGATGGCCACACCGGGTTAGTGTTATGTTGTGTCTAGATCTCCTTGCTTCTTTTTGTGTTTACAAAGAATCCACTGGCTCATTTAATTTGTTAGTATTTGAAAGATAACATTTTTTGCTGATTATCAGAACATCGAGACCGTCTGTAAGATAGGGAAATAGGTTTGGAATTTTTTTATCTTTTGAAGGCATAGTGCATGTGGTAATTCGTCTTCTCGCAATAATGAGAAAACATGTCAAAAATGGTAACAGTAAAGATTTTCCTCGACCGATACAAGGAGGTAAGAGGCTGGAGAGATCTACGAGCTATCTAGTGAGTTTGAATGTACTTTAAGGAGAACTTGTTCGAAACAGAGCTAGTAACCCGGGAAGGAGCTTAGAATGAATGCACGAGTTTAATTTTAGTTTTTAAATCGTTCATGTGAAGAATAGATGAGGGGTTGTAAAGAATGGGATTTCGGCGTCACAGGAACCCCATACCGGGTACCTCCATTTTCCATATTAACCCTCTGAGTCAACACTTTTCCCTTCTCTTCCTACTTTTAAAGGCAACTGGGGGACTTGAGTGGGTGTTTTCACAATAGCCAATCATAAGAGACCTATGGTCAGTCATTTATTACGTCACATACGTATGTGAACACTTGACGTATGTTCTCAGTCACATACGTCAGATACCTCAAAATATAGCAGTTAAAAAGAGAAAGATACGGGAAAGGGTTGAATCAAGGGAAAGCTTCGGGTAATGAATGGACTCCTGTAGCCGCAAACGGAAGTGACATCATGAAATGGGGATGATTACCGCTCTGCATCGCAATCAGCCGCTGTGTTCAGGAAAGGGCGATCGTGTATTGTGGCTTCACGGCATTTGGTCACCATTGTTACATTTTATCTAAGACATGCGACAGATACGCAAGCACCAAAGCATCTTAGCGTCATAGAACCATACTTAATTTTTCAGAGCTCAAATTTTATCAAGTTTGACAGTCGCGCGTGCAAGTTGTTATGGAATTGCCTTAAAAGACGAGCCAAGGCTGGTTGCAGCGGGATTTCGCTCCATAAATGGGTTGGCTCATAGGGATTTTGATATGTTACAAGCTCTGGACGTCTCAAGACGTCCAACTTCAAACACATATAGGAATGTCTGACCCGCAGAGAGCTTAAGCTAGCCCAGCTAGGTGGGTCAAAAAAGGTTTAATGAGGTTAAACAGTCGTGCTGGACCGGATGGCATCGCTGTCGGCAAAGTGTTCTTTTTTTTTTTTTTTTTAGGTGGGGACGGCTGTCAGAGGGGTGGTGGAGGGTGTAATGTAACTATCAGAAATAGCATCTCTATTCCTATGTTGGTGTGCTCTTTAGGAGAATCTAATCCCAACGACTCTTCCCGGATGAATCAACGTATTTACTCGATAAAGCGCCGCGTCGCTTATTAAGCTTTTCACGTCTTCAGAGTGGCGCTAAATCGAGTAAATATGGCAATTTCCACTTTCTGTGCCTAATTAAAAAAAAGAAAGGTAAAGTCACTGCTTACGAGCCAGAAGGCCCATCAGGCCGGCGCTTATCTCCGGTTTCTAGGAATATTTATACTCTCCCCTGGATGGGATGCTAGTTCATCGCAGGGTTACTCCCAGCATTTCGCCGGTACCTATTTATACACCAGGGTGGAGAGAGTCACCGTGAGAGTAAAGCGGCTTGCCCAAGAACACAACGCAATGTCCCCGGCCAGGACCCGAACCCGAACCCGGACCACTCGATTCGGAGTGGAGCGCACTAACCATGAGGCCACCGCGCCCCCCGCCCATATCAAATCGCAATAATCCCATGTGAGACGCTTAAAACTGAAACAGTTAAACATTATAAGGTAAAGGGATTACAGGTTCTCACATTTAGTAATGCATCGTCATTGGTATCGATTGAAGGTCCAACAAGATCACCCATCCATGTGAAGAAGTCTCTTGCCCGACCATCGCTGAGAGATTTTTCGCCAAGACCGTCCAGAATCGTTGCTGCCGCGCCTGCCATATTAGACCTGAATTGCAATATAAAGCCACATTTGAGAAATGGAAAGTGCTTGAAATCTGCGGCCATTTTCGTTCGCGGCCTCGCCCTTACAGAGGTGTCATTAGTTATTCATAACACGTTTCCGTTGGACGAGTAACCTCGACTAGAAAGCGAACGAAAACGACTCTTCAATTACACATAATTTTATTTAATAGTACAGAAATTCCACATTACCATTTTCGAGTTTTAAACTCGTGATTAACTAAAGATTTCCCCCAAACACCCTAAAATAATTAACAATTATTCCATGAGCGCGCGTTGGATATGAGATGGTAAATAGCCAACGAGGCGCGTAGCGCCGAGTTGGCTATAACCACTCTCATATCCAACAAGCGCGAATGGAATAATTGTTTTATTAAATTCCTTAAACTCCAAAAGTTTGGAAGTACGAAATACGAGCGAAAAAAGGGAGAAAATCCTAGCGAAATCGAAAAAACTTGATGAAGATGCGATGTTGTGTAATACCTGGTGGTCAGACAGACGCAGGCTCATTACAAAAACATTTCTTATCTTTTCGCGTACTTCTAAGCTTCGAAATTGATCCAGACTTTCCCCCAAAACGTTTTTCTTGTGCTTTATACCAAGAGAAATTTCGATTTCTGGCGTAAAAAAATTTAGCTTAGCAACGTTTAGCGCAATCATTTACCATATATGGTCAAACTAAGGTATATGAGCTGATAACCGAGATTGAGTGAACCAATCAGAGCACGAGAATTGCATTATCCGAGGTTGAGAATTTAATAACATGTTATAGCCCCTAAAGCACGGGCAATCCCTCGCGTGACTTCTTCAGATGGTTGCAGACTAATCAGAGGCGTTGTGGTCATAGGGCCATGCATAATTTGGCGGGACCCGTATTCTAAATTCAGACCGATGGGCCAAGTCCAAATGAAAGAGATCGAAACTTCTGAATTATGGGCTTCTGACAGAGAATAAATGCGTGAGTTGTTAGTTTCAAATCATAGGCTCCTAGTTATTTTAAGTAACGCACCTGTTTCTTGCAACCTGGGCAGCAGTCTTTGTTAGAGTTGTAAGAAGAAGGGGAGCGTTATCTTTTCCAACCACAGCTGAGGCCAGGTAGTCCACGATGAAATCCTGCACTTCTTCGGACATGTTGCGTTTTAGGTCAGCTAAAAATAAATATTGCGTATTTTCAGAATTTTACCAAAAACTTCCCAGTCACTGATATCAATTGGGCATAGTGCGTCGTTTTAAAAAGTTTTTTTGAAAAATAAAAGCTCACTTACTTCAAAATTTCATGGTTTTTCAAAAGTCACGCATGCTAAAAATCACTGGACGAGAATGGGCAGGGTATTGTCAAGACACGAAGAGGACGGAGAGGCAAAGGGAAATATCAATTTCAAAAAGTTATTTTTCGTTTCTCTCGGTATGAAAATCAGTTTCGAGCAAAGTCCGCAACTACAGGTGAACCTCTTGGAATGCGCTCGAACAGTTTTGGCTTATTCATCTATTCTTCCATGTCTTTTATTTCGGGTCGTTGCAAGAATTTGCGTTGTTATAATTGCTAGTTTGTCCTTCTGTAAATTTGCAACGATTTGGGGCAATGGTAAAACCAGTAAAATATACGAATAATTTTGTCTATTGGTTTCAGCCCTTTCCCCCAGACACTCTCCACCGCCCCTAATAAAACTGAAAAACCCCGGAATTCTGGATCAGCCCCCTGAAGATATGCAACATCCATTTATCGGACGAATCTTAAAAGACTTGTTCCGTAATAAAAGAGATGTTACACGTTTACCCCGGTGGATGAAACGAAGAGATCTAGATTATTTATGTTTTGATGATGTTCGGGGATACTCGGAAAAGATCCGAGTGCTCCTTTGCGGGAGTCGAGCCTGCGTACGACCTTCCGCGGATTACTACTTCGGAGCTATAGAAGCTAGGACTCTGTGATACTCGAAAAAAATCCGACATTTTCTGATTATCCCCGAGTCAAAATCGGAAAACTAATTCCTCGAGCCTTTTTCGGATAGCTTCGTACCTGATGTAAAAGAGGAGCCTCGCACAGTGTCTGCAATATTGTTCACGGCACTTAATGCCTGATCTAAGTTTCCACTGTTTAATTGAACCTCAACGTGTTTTGACCATAAGTCTTCAACGGCGCTTGGGTCTAAATCACCTTGTTCCAGTGGATTAGATGTAATGTTGATCTCTGCTGTGGCAAAGGAGTCAAATGCATCCCATACAATCACACAGAGTGCGAGGGTGTAATTAGCGCCGGACCCCGCTGGCATGATATCGATAAATACCGGACTGTTGTCGGGAGGTCCCCAGAGTTCACAATCACTTCCTGTGCTTAGTACACCAAAAGCGTATCGAAGGGGAAGACTGTCTCTTTCCGCAGTCCACTGAATAGCTGTAACAGGAAAAGGTTGGTTCGTTTTTAGGTGTGCAATTATGGTGTTAAAGTTTAGAGGACGCGAGAGAATCACACAAAACTGCTAATTCGGAGGAGGCAGTGTAGCCCAGTGATCAGGGTGCATGCGTTGAGATTTCGGGATCCCGGGTTCCAGAAACTGAACCACTGGTTGGATTTGTTCCTGGTAGCCCCTGGTTCAACTTCTCAGCTGCACTTTTAAATAGCCAAGTAGCTTGCCTCCGGCCAGTTGGCATTCTTAAAGGGGCTAGGTCACGCAATTTTAGGCAATTTCAGCACTGATCGAATGGCCATAGAATTAACTAAAATATCAAAATAACTGTTCAAAACTATAGAAGCACTCTAACAAAACACAGGGAAGCCAAAAAGGGGCATGGATGGACAAAACTGGAGAGGATTTAAATGGATTGAATTTGGGTAAATTTGAAAAACGTCGGCCCACCTTTTTTCAAATTTATATCAGTCTATATCAAAATGTCATTTACACAGCTGGAAAATCGTTCTCAGTTGTTATGTGGCCGTGATTTTGCAAATGAAAGACTCTTGCTCTGCCAATTTGACGTTTAGAGCTCATAATTAACAAAATTAAACAAAATTACCTAGTATAGCGTGACCTAGCCCCTTTAACAGTTGTTAGCTGTTGTTGTTGAGTGTTCAGGCCTCGGTTATTCAAAAGGTGGATAACGCTATCCACCGGATAAATCAATATCCAGCGGATACAAAATAGCAAAACCAACTGAGTTATCCAGTGGATAGCGCTATCCACCCTTCGAACAACTGGGGCCTGTTGTGTTGTGATTGTGTTTCATTGGCCCTGAAAAGCCCCCATGGGAAGTGGTCAATTAAGTATGTATTGTATTGTATTTCAATGCGTAACAACCGTAGCTCCTCGAGTGTTCTCTTAACTTAACAGGTTCAATTGTAACTCTATATAAGCAGAGCTATGAACGAATTGTGTGCATAACCAGAAACGAATCTTTGTGTTTTCGTTACACGCAATATCCGGTTATCGAATGACTCAGTAACACCTCTCACCGGCTAATATATATTCTCCCTGTATTGTTAAGTAAAAGTATTAAATATTTTAAAATACCCTGGTAGAACCTTTTAAAGCATCCGTTTACTGGTTTGGATCGGAATCAATGCCGTTAACAACAGTTTTAAATGCGAACAACCATTCGACTATCGCACTTAAAACCTATGGTTGCGTTATGGAATTTGGACTTTGGACTTCGGGCTACGGAATTGAACTGGATGTTGCGTAAGATATTGTAACGCAAAAAAGAAAACATTGAAATATTGAGAACTTAAAAGGAAACCGGCTAAAATCCCTTCGAACAAAGTGTAGGCTACCCGTAACCGCTTGTCACTCTTTTTGTATCTGCCGGGCTAACAGTAGGAGGAAAAGAGGCCTTCGCTCTAGGTCGAAACTCGCTTTGATTCAATCACCGTCCAGGATATTAGACTGTACTGTTCGTGTGCCTTGTTGTTCTTAATATTCTTTTGCTCGGAACAAACTCAAATGACACCTGGGCATCAGCAGGAGTATCTTAAAAACATCAACCAGAAGATTAAACTTGAAGAATCACTTCGTAATCGCTACATCTGTAAGGTACTCTGGATTCTCTCTCAATTCGATGGCAATGGGATTTAGGGTTAGAGTTAGGCCCGGCGGCCAGCAAATTCAGAATTTCATGACCGTTGGAACGTGGACTCTGGATTCAAAGATTTGTCGGGAATACCTTAAATCGAGAGATCATTACATCCAATCTTTTGAAATATAGTCAAATTTTCCAAAAACTTTAAGGATTTCTCGTGGAAGGTGTACGATTGTTTAGACAAGAAGTTCATTTAGAATAGCCTTAAGATCCATGTTTAACACTTTAAATGGCGGCCAGTTACGTGAACGGTCTTTCTGTCAGAAGCGAGGATTAAGATTGACGTTTCCATAGGCCAAAAGGACGCTTTCGCTCAAGTTTTTCACCTCAGTATTTTCGAATTCATGACCGAGAATCTATCTTATCTCACGGATAAATGTCGCTAGTGTAAACAAAACCACCTCAATCTTCTATTTTCGGGGAAAATCATGGGTCCAGGAAAATCAATATAGTGGCCAAAAGCGCATGGTTCTTATTTCATCCAGCGTGCTAATTATGTCAACCATACTGCCAACCTTTGATCCATGGATTTAGAAACAAGGAGCGTAGTCAGTATTTTTCCATAGAGGGGTTCATAAGCAGTATGCTAGCCCGATTTACAATCGAAGTCCGGACGATAAGGGGGTCGGGGACATGAGTCCCTGGAAAATTCTCGTGTTATAAGTGCTCAGAAATAGGGTTTCCTTGATTTTAACATAGTTACTACACTCACGGGGACCCCCTGTCAACTATGATACGAACCACAATTTTTTTTCCGACCGTCAACTTTGACCTAACTATTTCAAGATGGCGTTTAACCAATCACGACGGGAACGTATTTGAAAACAAAGGCGCTGAATCCCGCGCTGAAGGCTCGTACACACA